>NW_025317558.1:0-57080 GCF_018873765.1 Telopea speciosissima
TAATAAGAGCTAAGGACACTTTTTTAAAAATACCAAACCTTAAAAAGTACAGAAATTCCTCCAAATAACCCCAAACGACCCACCCGGTCTGGTTTAAACGAAAAATGTGCATATATCGAAATAGATATCGATTCAAAGGTCACGACCCTCAACATCGCATCCACACCTCTGATAAGAGATAAGGACACTTTTTAGAAAATACCAAACCCAAAAAAGTATAGAAATGCCCCGAAATAGCCCCAAATGACCCACCGGGTCTGATTTAAATCGAAAATGAACATATGTCGAAATAGATATCGATGCAAAGGTCACGACCGTCAACATCGTATCCACACATCTAATAAGAGATAAGCTCACTTTTTAGAAAATACCAAACCCAAAAAAGTATAGCATTGCCCCGAAATAGCCCCAAACGACCCACCGGGTCTGATTTAAACCGGAAATGAACATATGTCAAAATAGATATCGATTCGAAGGTCACGACCGTTAACATCGCATCCGCACATCTATAAGGGATAATGACAATTTTTAAAAAATACCAAGCCCAAAATAGTATAGAAATACCCCCAAATAACCCCAAACGACCCACCCGGTTTGGTTTAAATCGAAAACGAACATATGTCAAAATAGGAATCGATTCGAAGGTCAAGACCCACAACATCGCATCCACATGTCTAATTAGAGATAAAGACACTTTTTTGAGAATCCCAAACCCAAAAAAGTACAGAAATACCCCCAAATAACCCCAAACTACCCACCCAGTCTGGTTTAAATCGAAAATGAGCATATGTCGAAATAGATATCGATTCGAAGGTCACGACCCTCAACATCGCATCCACATATCTAATAAGAGATAATGACACTTTTTAGAAAATACCAAACCCAAAAAAGTATAAAAATTCTTCCAAATAACCCCAAACGACCCACCCGGTCTGGTTTAAACGAAAAATGAACATATGTCAAAATAGATATCGATTCAAAGGTTACGACCCTCAACATCACATCCACCCGTCTGATAAGAGATAAGGACACTTTTTAGAAAATACCAAACCCAAAAAAGTATAGAAATGCCCCCAAATAGGCCTAAACGACCCACCTGGTCTGATTTGAACCGAAAATGAACATATGTGATATCGATTCGAAGGTCACGACCGTCAACATCGCATCCACACGTCTAATAACAGATAAGGACATTTTTTAGAAAATACCAAACCCAAAAAGGTGCAAAAATGCACTCAAATAACCCAAAACGACCCACCTAGGCTAGTTTAAACCGGAAATGAACATATGCCAAAATATGAACCGATTTGAAACTCATGACCCTCAACATCGCATCCACACATCTATAAGGGATAAGGACACTTTTTAAAAAATACCAAGCACAAAATAGTATAGAAATACCCCCAAATAACCCCAAATGACCGACCCGGTTTGGTTTAAATTGAAAATGAACATATGTCAAAATAGAAATCGATTCGAAGGTCAAGACCCTCAACATCGTATCCACACGTCTAATTAGAGATAAGGACACTTTTCAGAGAATCCCAAACCCAAAAAAGTACAGAAATGCCCCCAAATAACCACAAACGACCCACCCGATCTGGTTTAAACCGAAAATGAACATATGACGAAATGGGTATCGATTCGAAGGTCACGACCGTCAACATCGCATCCACATGTCTAATAAGAGATAAGGACACTTTTTAGAAAGTACCAAACCCAAAAAGGTACAAAAATGCCCCCAAATAACCCCAAACGACCCACTAGGTCTGGTTTAAACCGAAAATGAACATATGCCGAAATGGGTATCGATTCGAAGGTCACGACCCTCAACATCGCCTCCACACGTCTAATAAGAGATAAGGACACTTTTTAAATAATCCAAAACCCAAAAAAGTACAGAAATGCCCCCAAATAACCCCAAACGACCCTCTCGGTCTGGTTTAAACTGAAAATGAACATATGCCTAAATAGGTATCGATTCGAAGGTCACGACCCTCAACATCGCATCCACACATCTAATAAAGAGATAAAGACACCTTTTAGAAAATACCAAACCAAAAAAAGTACAGAAATGCCCTCAAATTACCCTAAACGACCCACCCTGTCTGGTTCAAATAAAAAATGAACATATGCTGAAATAGGTATCGATTTGAAGGTCATGACCCATAACATCGCACCCACACGTCTAATAAGAAATAAGGACACTTTATTAAAAATACCAAACCTCAAAAAGTACAAAAATTCCTCCAAATAACCGCAAACGACCCACCCGGCCTGGTTTAAACGAAAAATGTACATATGTCGAAATAGATATTGATTCAAAGGTCACGACCCTCAACATCACATCCACACCTCTGATAAGAGATAAGGACACTTTTTAAAAAATACCAAACCCAAAAAAGTATAGAAATGCCCCGAAATAGCCCCAAACGACCCACCGGGTCTGATTTAAACCGAAAAATGTCGAAATAGATATCGATTCGAATGTCACGACCGTCAACATCGCATCCACACATCTAATAAGAGATAAGGACACTTTTTAGAAAATACCAAACCCAAAACAGTACAAAAATGCCCTCAAATAACCCCAAACGACCCACCTAGGCTGGTTTAAACCGAAAATGAACATATGCTGAAATATGTACCGATTTGAAGCTCATGACCCTCAACATCGCATCCACACATCTATAAGGGATAAGGACACTTTTTAAAAAATACCATGCCCAAAATAGTATAGAAATACCCCCAAATAACCCAAACGACCCACCCGGTTTGGTTTAAATAAAAAATTAACATATGTCAAAATAGAAATCGATTCGAAGGTCAAGACCCACCACTTCACATCCATATGTGTAATTAGAGATAATGACACTTTTTAGAGAATCCCAAACCCAAAAAAGTACAGAAATGCCCCCAAATAACCCCAAAAGACCCACCCGGTCTGGTATAAACAAAAAATGAGCAAATGTCAAAATAGATATTGATTCGAAGGTCACGACCCTCAACATCGCATCCACATGTCTAATAAGAGATAATGACACTTTTTAAAAAATACCAAACCCAAAAAAGTACAAAAATTCCTCCAAACAACCCCAAACGACCCACCCGATCTGGTTTAAACGAAAAATGAACATATGTCGAAATAAATATCGATTCAAAGGTCACGACCCTCAACATCGGATCCACCCGTCTGATAAGAGACAAGGACACTTTTTAGAAAATACCAAACCCAAAAAAGTATAGAAATGCCCCCAAATAGCCCCAAATGACCCACCGGGTCTGATTTAAACCGAAAATGAACATATCTCAGAATAAATATTGATTCGAAGGTCACGACCATCAACATCGTATCCACACGTCTAATAACAGATAAGGACACTTTTTAGAAAATACCAAACCCAAAAAGGTGCAAAAATACCCTCAAATAACCCCAAACGACCCACCTAGGCTGGTTGAAACCGAAAATGAACATATGCCGAAATATGTACCGATTTGAAGCTCATGACCCTCAACATCGCATCCACACATCTATAAGGGATAAGGACACTTTAAAAAATACCAAGCACAAAATAGCATAGAAATACCCCCAAATAACCCCAAACGACCCACCCGGTTTGGTTTAAATTAAAAATGAACATATGTCAAAATAGGTATCGATTCGAAGGTCAAGACCCTCAACATCGCATCCACACGTCTAATTAGAGATAAGGACACTTTTAAGAGAATCCCAAACCCAAAAAAGTACAGAAATGCCTCCAAATAACCACAAACAACCCACCCGATCTCGTTTAAACAAAAAATGAACATATGAAAAAATGGGTCTCGATTCCAAGGTCACGACCGTCAACATCGCATCCACATGTCTAATAAGAGATATGGACACTTCTTAGAAAATACCAAACCCAAAAAGGTACAAAAATGCCCCCAAATAACCCCAAACGACCCACTAGGTCCGGTTTAAACCGAAAAAGAACATACGCCGAAATAGGTATCGATTCGAAGGTCACGAACCTCAACATCGCCTCCACACATCTAATAAGAGATAAGGACACTTTTTAGGAATCCCAAACCCAAAAAGGTACAGAAATGCCCCTAATAACCCCAAACGACCCACCCGGTCTGGTTTAAACTGAAAATGAGCATATGTCGAAATAGATATCGATTCGAAGGACACGACCCTCAACATCTTATCCACATATCTAATAAGAGATAAGGACACTTTTTAGAAAATACCAAACCCAAAAAAGTACAAAAATTCCTCCAAATAACCCCAAACGACCCACCCGGTCTGGTTTAAACAAAAAATGAACATATGTCGAAATAGATATCGATTCAAAGGTCAAGACCCTCAACATCGCATCCACCCATCTGATAAGAGATATGGACACTTTTTAGAAAATACCAAACCCAAAAAAGTATAGAAATGCCCCCAAATAGCCCCAAACGACCCACCGGGTCTGATTTAAACCGAAAATAAACATATGTCAAAATAGATATCGATTCGAAGGTCACGACCCTCAACATCGCATCCACATGTCTAATAAGAGATAAGGACATTTTTTAGAAAATAGCAAACCCAAAACTGTTTAAACCGAAAATGAACATATGCCGAAATATGTACCGATTTGAAGCTCATTACCCTCAACATCGCATCCACACATCTATTAGGGATAAGGACACTTTTAACAAAAATACCAAGCACAAAATAGTATAGAAATACCCCCAAATAATCACAAACGACCCACCCGATTTGGTTTAAATTGAAAATGAACATATGTCAAAATAGGAATCGATTCGAAGGTCAAGACCCTCAACATCGCATCCACACGTCTAATTAGAGATAAGGACACTTTTAAGAGAATCCCAAACCCAAAAAAGTACAGAAATGCCCCCAAATAACCACAAACGACCCACCCGATCTGGTTTAAACCGAAAATGAACATATGACGAAATGGGTATCAATTCGAAGGTCACGACCGTCAACATCACATCCGCACGTCTAATAGGAGATAAGGACAATTTTTAGAAAATACCAAACCCAAAAAGGTACAAAAATTCCCCTAAATAACGCCAAACGACCCACCCGGTCTGGTTTAAATCGAAAATGAACATTAGCCAAAATAGGTATCGATTAGAAGGTTTCGACCCTCAACATCGCATCCACATGTCTAATAAGTGATAAGGACACTTTTTGGACAATACAAAACCAAAAAAACTACTAAAATGCTCCCAAATAGCCCCTAACAACCCACCCAGTCTGGTTTACACCGAACATGAACAAATGCCAAAATAGGTATCGATTCGAAGGTCACGACCCTCAACATTGCATCCACACGTCTAATAAGAGATAAGGAGACTTTTTAGACCATCCCAAACCCAAAAAGGTACAGAAATGTCCCCAAACGATCCACCCGGTCTGGTTTAAATTGAAATTGAGCATATGTCGAAATAGATATCGATTCAAAGGTCACGACCCTCAACATCACATCCACACATCTAATAAGAGATAATGACACTTTATAGAGAATACAAAACCTAAAAAATTACAAAAATGCCCCCAAATAACCCCAAACGACCCACCCGATCTTGTTTAAACTGAAAATGAACATATGTCGAAATAGGTATCAATGCAAGGGTCTTGACCTTCAACATCGCATCCACACACCTAATTAGAGATAAGGACACTTTTTCGAGAATACCCCTAAATAACCGCAAATGACCCACCCGGTCTGGTTTAAACCGAAAATGACCAAATGCCAAAATAGGTACCGATTCGAAGCTCATGACCCTCAACATCGCATCCACATGTCTATAAAAGATAATGATACTTTTTTGAAAATACAAAACCCAAAAATGTACGGAAATGCCCCAAAATTACCCCAAACGACCCACCCGGTCTGGTTTAAACCATAAATAAACATATGCCGAAATAGGTATCGATTCGAAGGTCACGACCCTCAACATCGCATGCACACGTCTACCAGGCGATAAAGACACTTTTTAGAAAATACAAAACCCAAAAAAGTACAGAAATCCCTCAAATTACCCTAAACGACCCACCCGGTCTAGTTTAAACAAAAAATGAACATATGCAGAAATAGGTATCTATTCGACGCTCATGACCCTCAACATCGCATCCACACGTCTATAAGAGATAAGGACACTTTTTAAAAAATACCAAACCCAAAAAAGTATAAATATGCCCCCAAATAACCCCAAATGACCCACCCAGTCTGGTTTAAATCGAAAATGAATATATGCTGAAATAGGTATCGATTCGAAGGTCACGATCCTCAACATCACATCCACACGTCTAATAAGAGATAAGGACACTTTTTAGAAAATACCAAACCCAAAAGTGGTCAAGTGCCTAGCGCACTTGGTAGCTAGTGGCGCATAAAGGCCCATTGCTATCCGGTGGTCTTGTGTTCAAGCCTCCTGGTTCACATCCTACATCCCCCCTACCTATCAAAAAAAAAAAAATACCAAACCCAAAAAGGTACAAAAATTTCCCTAAATAACCCCAAACGACCAACCAAATCTGGTTTAAACTGAAAATGAACATATGTTGAAATAGGCAACGATTCAAAGGTCACGACCCTCAACATCGCATCCACACGTCTAATAAGAGATAAGGACACTTATTAGAAAATACCAAACCCAAAAAAGTTCATCAATGCCCCCAAATAACCCCAAACCACCCACCTGGTCTGGTTTAAATAAAAAATTAACGTATGCCAAAATAGGTATCGATTCGAAGGTCACGACCCTCAACATCGCATCCACACGTCTAATAAGAGATAAGGAAAATTTTTAGAAAATAACAAACCCAAAAAAGTACAAAAATGCCCCCAAATAACCCCAAACGACCCACCTACTCTGGTTTAAATCGAAAATGAACATAAGTCGAAATAGGTATCGATTCGAAGGTCACGTCCCTCAACATCGCATCCACACATTTAATAAGTGATAGGGACACTTTTTATAGAATCCCAAACCCAAAAAGGTACTGACCTGCCCCCAAATAACCCAAAATGACCCAACCAGTCTGGTTTAAACCAAAAATGAACATATGTCGAAATAGGTATCGATTCGAAGGTCACGACCCTCAACATCGCTTCCCCATGTCTAATAAGAGATAAGGACACTTTTTAGAAAATACCAAACCCAAAAAAGTACAAAAATGCCCTCAAATAACCCCAAACAACCCACCTAGTCTGGTTTCAATCAAAAATGAACATATGCCGAAATATGTACCAATTTGAAGCTCATGACCCTCAACATCGCATCCACACATGTATAAGAGATAAGGACATTTTTTAAAAATTACCATGCCCAAATTAGTATAGAAAGGCCCCCAAATAACCCAAAACGACCCACCCGGTATGGTTTAAACCAAAAATGAACATAATTCAAAATAGGAATCGATACGAAGGTCAAGACCCTCAACATCGCATCCACACGTCTAATTAGAGATACGGACACTTTTTAGAAACTCCCAAACCCAAAAAAGTACAAAGATGCCCTCAAATAACCACAAACGACCCACCCGATATGGTTTAAACCGAAATTGAAAATATGATGAAAAAGGTATCGATTCGAAGGTCACGACCGTCAACATCGCTTCCACACGTCTAATAGGAGATATGGATAGTTTTTAGAAAATACCAAACCCCAAAAGGTCCAAAAATTCCCCTAAATAACCCCAAACGACCCACCCAGTCTGGTTTAAACCGAAAATGAACATAAGCCAAAATAGGTATTGATTAGAAGGTCACGACCCTCAACATCGTATCCACATGTCTAATAAGTGATAAGGGCACTTTTTAGACATTACAAAGCCCAAAAAACTATAGAAATGCTCCAAAATATCCCCAAACAACCCACCTGGTCTGGTTTACACCGAAACGAACATATGCCAAAATAGGTATCGATTCGAAGGTCACTACCCTCAACAACGCATCCACTCGTCCACTAAGTGATAAGGACACTTTTTAGAAAATACCAAACCCAAAAAAATACAGAAAGACCTCAAATTACCCTAAACGACCCACCCGGTCTGGTTTAACCCAAAAATGAACGTAAGCCAAAATAGGTATCGATTCGAAGGTCATGACCCTCAACATCGCATCCACATGTCTAATAAGAGATATGGACACTTTATAGAGAATACCAAACCTAAAAAATTACAGAAATGCCCCCAAATAACCCCAAACGACCCACCCGGTCTGGTTTAAACCAAAAAATGAACATTTGCCAAAATAGGTATCGATTCGAAGGTCACTACCCTCAACAACGCATCCACTCGTCCACTAAGTGATAAGGACACTTTTTAGAAAATACCAAACCCAAAAAAATACAGAAAGACCTCAAATTACCCTAAACGACCCACCCGGTCTGGTTTAACCCAAAAATGAACGTAAGCCAAAATAGGTATCGATTCGAAGGTCATGACCCTCAACATCGCATCCACACGTCTAATAAGAGATAAGGACACTTTTTAGAAAATACCAAACCTAAAAAAGTATAGAAATTCCTCCAAATAACCCCAAACGACCCACTCGGTCTGGTTTAAACGAAAAATGAACATATGTCGAAATAGATATCGATTCGAAGGGCACGGCCCTCAACATCGCATCCACACGTTTAACAAGAGATAAGGACATTAATAAAAAAATACCAAACCCAAAAAAGTACAGAAATGCCCCCAAATCGCCCCAAATGACCCACCGGGTCTGGTTTAAATCGAAAATGAATATATGTCAAATAGATATCGATTCGAAGGTCACGACCCTCAACATCGCATCCACACATCTAAAAAGAGATAATGACACTTTTTAGAAAATACCAAACCCAAAAATGTACGGAAATGCCCTCAAATAACCCCAACCGACCCACCCGATCTAGTTTAAACCAAAAATGAAAATATACCGAAATAGGTACCGATTCGAAGCTCATGATCGTCAACACCGCATCCACACTTCTATAAGAGATAAGGGCACCTTTTAAAAAATACCAAACCAAAAGTACAGAAATGCCCCCGAATAACCCCAAACGACCCACCCAGTCTGGTTTAAACCAAAAATGAATATATGCCAAAATAGGTATTGATTCGAAGGTCACGATCCTCAACATCGCATCCACACGTCTAATAAGAGATAAGGACATTTTTTCGATAATATCAAACCCAAAAGTGGTAAAGTGCCTAGCGCACTTGGTAGCTAGTGGTGCGTAAAGGCCCATTGCTATCCGGTGGTCTTGAGCTCAAGCCTCCTGGTTCACATCCAACATCCCCCCTACCTATCAAAAAAAAAAATAAATACCAAACCCAAAAAGGTATAATAATTTCCCTAAATAACCCCAAACGACCAATCAAAACTTGTTTAAACTGAAAATGAACATATGTCGAAATAGGCAACGATTCGAAGGTCACGACCCTCAACATCGCATCCACACGTCTAATAAGAGATAAGGACACTTATTAGAAAACACCAAACCCAAAAAAGTTCATCAATGCCCCCAAATAACCCCAAACCACCCACCTGGTCTGGTTTAAATCGAAAATGAACGTATGCCGAAATTGGTATCGATTCGAAGGTCACGACTCTCAACATCGCATCCACACGTCTAATAAGAGATAAGAAAATTTTTTAGAAATTACCAAACCCAAAAAAGTACAGAAAATGCCCCCAAATGACCCCAAATGATCCACCCGGTTTGGTTTAAACCAAAAATGAACATAAGTCGAAATAGGTATCGATTCGAAGGTCACGTCCCTCAACATCGCATCCCCACGTCTAATAAGAGATAAGGACACTTTTTAGAAAATACCAAACCCAAAAAAGTACGAAAATGCCCTCAAATAACCCCAAATGACCCACCTAGTCTAGTTTAAACCGAAAATGAACATATGCCGAAATATGTACCGATTTGAAGCTCATGACCCTCAACATCGCATCCACACATCTATAAGAGATAAGGACACTTTTTAAAAAATACCAAGCCCAAAATAGTATAGAAATGCCCCCAAATAACCCCAAACGACCCACCCGGTATGGTTTACATCGAAAATGAACATATGTCGAAATAGGAATCGATTCGAAGGTCAAGACCCTCAACATCGCATCCACACGTCTAATTAGAGATACGGACACTTTTAGAAAATCCCAAAAACAAAAAAGTATAGAAATACCCCCAAATAACCACAAACGACCCACCCGATCTGGTTTAAACCGAAAATAAACGTATGACGAAATAGGAATCGATTCGAAGGTCATGACCATCAACATCGCTTCCACACGTCTAATCGGAGATAAGGACAGTTTTTAAAAAATACCAAACCCAAAAAGGTACAAAAATTCCCCTAAATAACCCCAAACGACCCACTCGGTCTGGTTTAAACCGAAAATGAACGTAAGCCAAAATAGGTATCGATTAGAAGGTCGCGACCCTCAACATCGCATCCACATGTCTAATAAGTGATAAGGGAAATTTTTAGACAATACAAAACCTAAAAAACTATAGAAGTGCTCCCAAATATCCCCAAACAACCCACCCGGTCTAGTTTACACCGAACATGAACATTTGCCAAAATAGGTATCGATTCGAAGGTCACGACCCACAACATTGCATCCACACGGCTAATAAGAGATAAGGAGACTTTTTAGACAATCCCAAACCCAAAAAGGTACAGAAATGCCCCCAAATAACCCCAAATGACCCACCCGGTCTGGTTTAAATCGAAAATGAGCATATGTCGAAATAGATATCGATTCGAAGGTCACGACCCTCAACATCGCATTGACACATCTAATAAGAGATAAGGACACTTTATAGAGAATACCAAACCTGAAAAATTACAGAAATGCCCCCATATAACCCCAAACGACCCACCCGGTTTGGTTTAAATCGAAAATGAACATATGTCGATATAGGTATCGATGCGAAGGTCACGACTTTCAACATCGCATCCACACGTCTAATTAGAGTTAAGGACATTTTTTCAATAATACCCCCAAATAACCCACCCGGTCTGGTTTAAGTTGTCTTATGTGAAACCAGAGGTTATTGATGGGGTGCTGGCTGCAAAGTGTCCGGATGCAATGGTTAGCAAGGGCCTTGAACGTTGGAAGAATACCCTTATGGGGCACTTTATCGGTGGAAGGCCAAGCTTTACTTTTGCAAGACATGTTTTATTGAAACAGTGGAGGATAGCAGATCATGTTGATGTTAATTTATTAGAGAGTGGAATCTTTGTTTTTTGATTTAATCTTGAAGATGACAAAGTTAAGGTTCTTGAAGGAGGGCTGTGGTATGTTCAAAGAAGACCAATGATCTTGCTCCCTTGGAGTCCAGATGTTTGCTTAGAAAAGGTAAACTTATGTTCTGTTCCTGTTTGGGTATCCTAACCCAATCTGCCCTTTCATTTCTGGTCTCCCTAAGCTCTTAGTTCTATTGGGAGTGTCATTGGCAAGCCAATTGTGATGGATAAGATGATAAGTTCTATGGAGAGATTGTCTTATGCCCGCCTTTGTGTGGAGGTATTTCCTGATAAGGAGCTTCCTAGGACTGTTCCGATCTATGGAGATGATGGACTATCTTTTAATCAAAAGGTGGTTTACGATTGGAAACCACCTCTTTGTATGCAGTGCAGGATTTTTGGGCATGCTTCTGATGCTTGTAAGTTTGGCGCTAGCATTCCCAATCAGAAAATACCAAAGTCCAAGCAGGAATGGCATGTGAAGGGATCTGTCGGGAAGGTTGATGGTTCTTTGGCCGGATCTCAGGCTGGGAATCCGGCGGGTCAGGCTGCTATTGGGGGGGAAGGCTCTAATTTGGAAGTTCCAGATTCTTGTGTGATTTCAGGAGATGAGGCTGCAGACTCGTTGAGACAAAATGCTAAATTTGGTAAGAGGATATTTAGGAAATCTGATTCAAATTTTGGAGGACAGTCTAGGGGGAAGGAAGCTACTTATTCTAATTCTTTTGCAGCACTGGAAAATCTGATGGAGGAGATTCATTATGATCCGGATGATTTGATGTTAGATCCAGAATCGTGTGTTGTTCTTTTAGGTAATGAGCTGTTGGAGGGTGGAGATAAGGAGATTGAGGAATCTACTCCTCAACCATTAGCTATCATTCCAAATTTGGCTGAAAGAGGAGATGATGTTATTTCCATTCCTAGTCGTGGGAATATTGAAATGAGCAGATTTGAAGGACACGTGACTGAGGAAGGGGAGATTTTGAAATCTGATGGGCTGGATGTGAGTTCAAATTTAAATATTCCCATTAAGGATTCTAGTGTGCCACGGTTGGGAGGTGGAATCCGTGAAGGGATGGCTGGTTCCTCTTTTATGGGGGATTTGATTTTAGCAAACCCATTGGATACCAATTCTGGTTCAGTTGCGGTTATGGGGGATTCTAATTTGGAAGGGGGTAGTGGAGGGGAGAGGTTATTGTTAAAAGGAAAGATCCTAACTAGGCTAACAAGGTGTCAACTAATTTTGAGAGGCTGAAGAAGTAGGCTGCAGAAATCCGGGCCAACCAAGGGCCCATGGACAAAGGTATGGGCTTTTCTAGTGCTTTGAATTCTACTCTTTTGGGCTGGCCCAGTGGAAGAAGCACTAGGTTCCTTCCTCAACGTATTCCTGTGAAGGAAGGGGGAGGGGTTAGTTTGGAGGGACCTAGTAAGGGTGGGACTGACATGACATCCCAGTTTAAATGAATTGCATTTCTTGGAACATTAGGGGTATGAATGCCCCTACGAAGAGGTGTGGGATTAGAAAAGTTATTATGAAGAATAATGCAAAATTGGCTGTTCTGATTGAGACAAAGGTGAAAATGGAGAATTGTGCTGCAGTTTTTGACCCCTTTATTTCAAATTGGAGATATTTTCACAATGGGAAGGTGGTTCTACAGCTCGGATTTGGGTGGGTTGGGATGCTACTATTTTTGAGGTGGAGGAGATACAAAATTCTAACCAATTCATCCATATGAAGGTTCGTACTTTGGGGTCTTCTCTTTCTTTTATATGCACAGCTATCTATGCTTCTAATTCGGTGGAAGAGAGGAGGGACTTTTGGAGGGATGTTATTGCTTTTGGTTCTAATATTTCTAGTCCTTGGATTGCTATGGGGGACTTTAATATTGTTCGTCAACAGAGTGAAAAGCTCGGGGGGGATCTTGTTCATCAGGAGGCTGTTGATGAGTTTAACTCCTTTATTTTTGACACAGGTCTTATTGATTTAAAATGGAAGGGAGAGCAGTATACCTGGAATAACAGGCAAGGGGGCAGCTCCAGGGTTTGCTGCAAGTTGGATAGGGTTATGGTTAATTTGAACTGGTTGGATATTCTCAGATCTTCGGAAGCTACTTTTCTTCCACCTAGGCTTTCGGATCACTCTCCAGCTGTGGTCTCCATTTTTTATGGGGTCAACTTTGGCCCTAAACCATTTTGGTTTTTTGAAGCTTGGATAGGTAGAGAGGGGTTCGATGATGTAGTTATTAAAGGATGGGACTGCCCGATAAACTTGAAACTCAATCCCATTCTTAGGTTTGCTGCCCGTCTTAAAAATGTTAAGGCAGAGCTTAAGAAATGGAATAAAAGCAGTGTGGGAGATGTCTTTCTCGCTGTGAAGAATGCTTCTTTGGAATTAGCTCATATCCAGCTTAGCCTTGCTGCCCAGCCGAATGACCCTAGTTTGGTCCCTCTTGAAACTGCAGGTAAGAAGAAGTTATGGGAGGCTCTTGTCATTGAAGAAAATTTTCTTAAGGAAAAGTCTAGAGTTAAAAATATTCAGCTGGGGGATGGTAATAATGGATTTTTTCATAAATCCATGGTTTGTAGGTAGAACCGGAATCACATCTTGGAGGTGCATAATGCTGAGAATGAGGTCATCAAGGAGCCAAATCTGATAAAAAAGGAGGTGGTGTCCTTCTATATGAACTTGTTTGGTGTGGAGGTGGAGGATGTTGGATATTTTCCTGGTTCGATCCCTTTGAGACATGGCCTAGATCTTGTGCAGCAGAATAGTCTTATTGGGCAAGTTTCTAATAAGGAGATTAGAGATGTGGTGTTTGCTATGAAGAATTCTAAGGCTCCTAGACCGGATGGATTTGGAGTAGCTTTTTTCAAGCATGCTTGGGAGGTTGTTGGTGAGGATCTTACTCTGGCTATTAAATGGTTCTTTTCCACTTCTTTTATGTCGAGTTCTATCAATGCTATGTTCATTAGTCTTATCCCTAAAACTGATGCAACTTCTTCGTTTGCGGGGTATAGACCTATTGCTCTTTGTAATCTATTTTACAAAATTATTACAAAAATTTTGTCTAATAAGCTGCAAGGAGTGGTGGGGAAGGTAGTTAGTGACGACCAATCTGCTTTTATTAAGGGCCGGTCTATTGTGGATAATATCCTAGTTTGCCATGATATTGTTAGGGGTATTGAGCAGAAAGGAACTTCGCCTACGGTAGTTTTGAAGATTGATTTACGTAAGGCCTATGACTCTCTTAGTAGGAAATTTCTTTTTGAGATCATGGAGTGGATGGGGTTTCCAAGCATGTTTATTCGGTGGGTGAAGGCATGTGTTGACACACCATGCTTCTCAATCCTTCTTAATGGGAGTCCTACAGGTTACTTTAGGGGGAGGAGGGGAATTCGGCAGGGGGACCCCCTCTCCCCTTATTTGTTTACTTTAGCCATGGAAGGTTTCTCGGCTTTGATGCAGAAGTTAGAGATGGAGGGGCAGATAAGTCTATTGCCTAGATGTAAAAGCTCCCATCTTTCTCATCTCATTTTCACAGACGATTTGATGATCTTTGTGAAGGCTGTCTCGGACTCTATTTCGGCTTGTTTGGGAGCTTTATCTGATTTTCATACCTACTCTGGGTTGAAACTCAACAGAGCTAAGTCCTCTATTATTTTAGGGGGCCTCACTCAAACGGCTAGACAACAACTTTTGGATTTAACGGAATTTGTGGACACTAAGTTGCCTATTCAGTACCTTGGTGTCCCCCTTATTTCTCAAAAACTTTCAATGGCAGACTGCTCCGCCATTGTGGACCTGGTTCAGAAAAGACTTGAAGGCTGGAAAGCTCGATTCCTTTCTTTTGCAGGCAGGTTGCAACTCCTCAGATCTGTCCTACAGGGCTGCTATATTTATTGGTCAAGTATTGTTGCCTTGCCAGGTGGTGTCAAGCAAAAGTTGGAATCCATGTTTGCAAACTTTCTTTGGACTTCCTTGGAAAGAAAGGTACATTTATTTCTTGGGATAGAGTGTGTAAGCCTAAGGATGAGGGAGGCTTGGGTATTCGCAGGATTTCAGATATGAATATTGCGGGTATCCTAAAGTAGATTTGGTGGATTGTCTCCATGAAAGACAGTCTCTGGGTTAGATGGGTGTATGCCCGTTATCTGAAAAATGATTCCATTTGGACGGTGAAAATCCCCCAAAATTGCTCCTGGGTTTGGCATAAAGTTCTCAAATATAGAGATTTGGTTGAGCCCAATATTCACCACTTTATTGGGTCTGGCCGGTTTACAAGGCTCTGGCTAGATAAGTGGCACCCCCAAGGGGTTTTATTTAAGAGGTTTGGAGATCGCATCAAATATGATGCGGGTTCTAATCGTATGGCCTTGGTTTCAGATATTATATGGCATGGTGAGTGGCATCCCACTCCTCCTGGTTCCTTTGACCTTATTAGTGCTTGGGGTGAGTTACAACATGTTCCTATTTTGAGAGATATAGATGACCTTATTGTTTGGAAGGAAAATCCAAATGGCTTATTTACCACTAAATCAGCCTGGGAGACTGTTAAAGGGACTGCTCCTAAGGTAGGTTGGCATAAATTTATTTGGTTTGCACAGAACTTCCCTAAGCATTCTTGCACCACTTGGAGATGTCTTATGGAAGGCCTACCTACCAAGGACCAGCTTATTAAGAGGAACATCCAAGTTGGACAGAATTGCAGTTTTTGCTGGGCTGGGATTGAAAGCCATGAACATCTCTTCTTTATTTGCCCCTTTTCAAGTAGCATTTGGGGTCAAGTTAGCTCTTTGTGTTCTCAAGGAGGAGGGGGACCTACCACTATTCAGAGTGCAATTGCTTGGCTTGCTAGTAGTGCTTGTGCTGATGATATGTTAGATATGGTTCCTAAATTGGATTTTTGTGCCACTGTCCACTACATTTGGCGGGAAAGAAATCGAAGACTTTTTGAGAATAAGGTTAGGACTCATGACCAGATTGTTGAGGCCATTTGGCTAGATGTGTCTATTAAATGTGCTGCTTTTTCCATTTCGGTGATCCAAAACCCGAGGAACCAGTTCCTAGCTGATAAATGGGGGCTTAGGGTGGATTGGAAGACTGACTATTACTCAGAAAACTTGTGCCTGGTTTAGGCCTCCAGCTAATATGACCGTTCTTCATTGTGATGGATCCTTAACGGCTGATAGGGCCTCCTATGGTGGGATAATTCATGATGCTACAGGTGCAGCCATTATGGCTTTTGTGGGTAATGGAGACGATAATTCTGTTCTTGGCATAGAGCTTTATGCAATTTTCAGGGGGGTTTCTCTTTGTGTTAAAAACAGCCAGCTTCAGGTTTCCATAAGATCTGATTCCAAGCTTGCAGTGGATATTCTGAATGAGGTAGTGAGCTGCCCTTGGAATATGCAAACTTTGAGGGATCATATTTCTTCTATCTTCCAGCATCTACAATGTAAGGAAATCAAACATGTTTGGAGGGAGATCAATCAGCCAGCAGACTTTATTGCTTCTATGGATATTGGAGATGGGGAAGTTATTATTTATCCACCGGACTTCCCACAGGAATTGGTGGAGTTGTTAACAAATGACTATGACAGGAAAGTCTAATTTCGAAACTTGTAACTTTGAGTCTTGGGCCATTTGCTAGGTTGTATAACCGAGGGCCTGTCCTTGGGTTGTTTTGGGAGCTCTCCTCTTCCTCTTAGGCCTGTCTAAGGGGGGAGGGAAGGGGCTGCCCTCTTTTGTATCTTTTTCTGTTTCTTTATACAATCATACTTACCTATAAAAAAAAAAGATATCAATTTGAAGGTCACAACCCTCAACATCTCATCAACACATTTAATAAGAGATAAGAATACTTTTTAGAAAATACCAAACCCAAAAAAGTATAGAAATGCCCTCAAATAACCCCAACGACCCACTCGGTCTGGTTTAATCCGAAAATGACCATATGCCAAAATAGGTACCGATTTGAAGCTCATGACCCTCAACATCGCATCCACACGTCTATAAGAGAGGACACTTTTTTGAAAATACAAAATCCAAAAAAGTATAAAAATGCCCCCAAATTACCCCAAACGACCCACCCGCTCTGGTTTAAACCAAAAATGAACATATGCCGAAATAGGTATCGATTCGAAGGTCACGACCCTTAACAACGCATCCACACGTCAACTAAGTGATAAGGACACTTTTTAGAAAATACCAAACCCAAAAAAGTACAAAAATACCTCAAATTACCCTAATCTACCCACCCGGTCTGGTTTAAACCGAAAATGAATAAGCCGAAATAGGTATCTATTCGAAGGTCATGACCCTCAACATCGCATCCACACGTCTAATAAGAGATAAGGACACTTCATAGAAAATACCAAACCCAAAAAAGTATAGAAATTCCTCCAAATAACCCCAAACGACCCACCCGTCTGGTTTAAACGGAAAATGAACAAATGTCGAAATAGATATCGATTCGAAGGGCACGACCCTCAACATCGCATCCACACGTCTAATAAGAGATACGAACACTTTTTAAAAAATACCAAACCCAAAAAAGTACAGAAAAGCCCCCAAATAGCCCCAAATGACCCACCGGGTCTGGTTTAAATCGAAAATGAACATATGTCGAAATAGATATCGATTTGAAGGTCACGACCCTCAACATCGCATCTACACGTCTAATAAGAGAAAATGACACTTTTTAGAAAATACCAAACCCAAAAAAGTACAAAAATGCCCCCAAATAACCCCAACCGACCCACCCGGCCTGGTTTAAATCGAAAATGAACATATGCCAAAACAGGTACCGATTCGAAGCTCATGACCCTCAACATCACATCCACACGTCTATAAGTGATAAGGACACTTTTTAAACAATACCAAACCCAAAAAAGTACAGAAATGCCCCCAAATAACCCCAAACGACCCACCCAGTCTGGTTTGAACCGAAAATGAACATATGCCGAAATAGGTATCGATTCGAAGGTCATGATCCTCAACATCGCATCCACACGTCTAATAAGAGATAAGGACACTTTAGAAAATACCAAACCCAAAAGTGGTCAAGTGCTTAGCGTACTTGGTAGCTAGTGGTGCGTAAGGGCCCATTGCTATCCGGTGGTCTGAGTTCAAGCCTCTTGGTTCACATCCTACATCCCCCCTACCTATCAAAAAAAACAAAATACCAAACCCAAAAAGGTACAAAAATTTCCCTAAATAACCCCAAACGGCCAACCAGATCTGGTTTAAACTGAAAATGAACATATGTCAAAATAGGCAACGATTCGAAGGACACGACCCACAACATCGCATCGACACGTCTAATAAGAGATAAGGACACTTATTAGAAAATACCAAACCCAAAAAAATTCAGAAATGCCCCCAAATAACCCCAAACCACCCACCTGGTCTGGTTTAAATTGAAAATGAACGTATGCCGAAAAAGGTATCGATTCGAAGGTCACGACCCTTAACATCGCATCCACACGTCTAATAAGCGATAAGAAAACTTTTTAGAAAATACCCAACCCAAAAAAGTACAGAAATGCCCCCAAATAATCCCAAACGACCCACCCGGTCTGGTTTAAATCGAAAATGAACATAAGTCGAAATAGGTATCGATTCGAAGGCCACATCCCTCAACATCGCATCCACACGTTTAATAACAGATTGAGACACTTTTTATAGAATCCCAAACCTAAAAAGGTACAAAAATGCCCCCAAATAACCCCAAATGACCCAACAGGTCTGATTTAAACCGAAAATGAACATATGTCGAAATAGGTATCGATTCGAAGGTCACGACCCTCAACATCGCATCCACACGTCTAATTAGAGATAAGGACACTTTTTAGAGAATACCAAACCCAAAAAAGTATAAAAATGCCCCCAAATAACCCCAACCGACCCACCCGGTCTAGTTTAAACCGAAAAAGAACATATGTCAAAATAGATATCGATTTGAAGGTCACGACCCTCAACATTGCATCCACACGTCTAATAAGAGATAAGGACACTTTTTAAAATGCCAAACCCAAAAAAGTACAAAAATGCTCTTAAATAACCCCAAACGACCCACTCGACAAGGTTTAATCCGAAAATGACCATATGCCAAAATAGGTTCCGATTCAAAGCTTATGACCCTCAACATCGCATCCACACGTCTATCAGAGATAAGGACACTTTTTAGAAAAGGCAAATCCTAAAAAAATACAAAAATGCCCCCAAATTACCCCGAACGACACACCCGACCGGGTCTAAACAAAAAATGAACATAGGCCGAAATAGGTATCGATTCGAAGGTCACGACCCTCAACATCACATCCACACGTCTAATAAGTAATAAGGACACTTTTTAGAAAATACCAAACCCAAAAAAGTACAAAAATGCCCTCAAATAACCCCAAACGACCCACCTAGGCTGGTTTAAACCGAAAATGAACATATGCTGAAAGATGTACCGATTTGAAGCTCATGACCCTCAACATCGCATCCAGACATCTATAAGGGATAAGGACACTTTTTAAAAATTACCAAGCACAAAATAGTATAGAAATACCCCAAAACAACCCCAAACGACCCACCCGGTTTTGTTTAAATTGAAAATGAACATATGTCAAAATAGGTATCGATTCGAAGGTCACGACCCTCAACATCGCATCCACACGTCTAATAAGAGATAAGGAAACTTTTCTAGAAAATACCAAACCCAAAAAAGTACATAAATGGCCCCAAATTATCCCAAACAATTTACCCGGTCTGGTTTAAATCGAAAATGAACGTATGCCGAAATAGGTAACGATTCGAAGGACATGACCCACAACATCGCATCCACACGTCTACTTAGAGATAAGGACACTTTTCAGAGAATCCCAAACCCAAAATATGATAGAAATGCCCCCAAATAACCCCAAACGACCCACCCGGTCTAGTAGTTTAAACCAAAAATGAACATATGTCAAAACAGGTATCGATTCAAAGGGCATGACCCTCAACATCGCATCCAAACGTCTAATAAGAGATAAGGACACTTTTTAGTAAATACAAATCCCAAAAAGCTACAAATATGCCCCCAAATAACCCCAAACGACCCACTCGGTCGGGTTTAAATCGAAAATAAACATAAGCCGAAATAGGTATCGATTCGAAGGTCACGACCCTCAACATCGCATCCACACGTCTAATAAGTGATAAGGATACTTTTTAGAAAATACAAAACCCAAAAAACAACAGAAATGCTCCCAAATATCCCCAAACAACCCACCCGGTCTAGTTTAAACCGAACATGAACATATGCCAAAATAGGTATCGATTCGAAGGTCACGGCCCTCAACAACGCATCCACACGTCTAAGAAGAGATAAGGTCACTTTTTAGAAAATAGAAAACCCAAAAATGCACAGAAAAGCCCCCAAAAATCCCCGAACAACCCTCCCGCTCTGGGTTAAACCGAAAATGAACATATACCGAAATAGGTATTGATTGGAAGGTCACGACCCTTAACAATGCATCCACACGTCTAATAAGAGATAAGGACACTTTCTAGAAATTACCAAACCCAAAAAAGTAAAGAAATGCCCCCAGATAACCCCAAACGACCCACCAGGTCTGGTTTAAACAGAAAATGAACATATGTTGACATAGGTTTCGATTCGAAGGTCACGTCCCTCAACATCACATTCACACGTCTAGTTAGAGATAAGGAAACTTTTTAGAGAATCCCAAACCCAAAAAAGTGCAGAAATAACCCCAAATAACCCCAAACGACTCACCGGATCTGGTTTAAACCAAAAATGAACATATGCCAAAATAGTTATCGATTCAAAGGTCACGACCCTCAACATCGCATCCACACATTTAATAAGAGATAAGGACACTTTTTTGAAAGTACCAAACCCAAAAAAGTACAGAAATGCCCCCAAATAACCCCAAAGGACCCACCCAATCTGGTTTATACCGAAAATGAACATATATCAAAATAGGTATCGATTCGAAAGTCACTACCCTCAACATCGCATCCACACGTCTAATAAGAGATAAGGACACTTTTTAGAGAATCCCAAACCCAAAAAAGTATCGATTCAAAGGTTACTACCCTCAACATCGCATCTACACGTCTAATTAGAGATAAGGACACTTTTTACAAAATTCAAAACCCAAAAAAGGATAGAAATGCCCCCAAATATCCCCAAACGACCTACCCGGTTCGGTTTAAACATAAAATGAACATATGCCAAAATAGGTATCGATTTGAAGGTCATGACCCTCAACGTCCTATCCACACGTCTAATAAGAGATTAGGAAACTTTTTAGAAAATACAAAACACAAAAGAGTGCAGAAGTGCCTCCAAATAACCCCAAACGACCCACCCGGTCTAGTTTAAACCGAAAATGAACATATGCCAAAATAGGTATCGATTCAAAGGTCACGATCGTCAATATCGCATCCACACGGCTAATAAGAGATAAGGATACTTTTTAGTGAATACCAAACCCAAAAAAGCTCAGAAATGCCCCCCAAATAACCCCAAACCACCCACCCAGTCTGGTTGACACCGAAAATGAACATATATCAAAATAGGTATCGATTCGAAGGTCACGACCATCAACATCGCATCCACTGGTCTAATAAGAGATAAGGACACTTTTTAGAGAATCCCAAACCCAAATAGGTACAGAAATGCCTCGAAATAACCCTAATCGACCCTCCCGGTCTTGTTTGAACCGAAAATGAACATATATCGAAATAGGTATCGATTCGAAGGTCACGACCCTCAACATCGCATCCACATGTCTAATAAGAGATAAGGACACTTTTTAGAAAACACCAAACCCAAAAAGGTTCAGAAAGGCCCCCAAATAACCCCAAATGACCCACCTGGTCTGGTTTAAACCGAAAATGAACATATCTCAAAATAGGTATTGATTCGAAGGTCACGTCCCCCAACATTGCATCCACACGTCCAACAAGATTTAAGGAATATTTTTAGAGAATCCCAAACCTAAGAAGGTACCGAAGCACCCCCAAATAACCCCAAACGACACACCCGATCTGGTTTAAACCGAAAATGAACATATGTCGAAATAGGTATCGATTCTAAAGTAACGACCCTGAACATCGCATCCACACATCTAATTAGAGATAAGGACACTTTTTAGAGAATCTGAAACCCAAAAAAGTACAAAAATTATCCCAAATAACCCCAAACAACCCACCCGGTCAGGTTTAAATCGAAAATGAACATATGCCAAAATAGGTATCGATTCGATGGTCATGACCCTCAACACTGAATCCACAAGTCTAATAACTGATAAGGACACTTTTTAGAAAATACCAAACCCAAGAAAGTACTGAAATTCCCCCAAATAACCCCAAACGACCCACCTGATCTAGTTTAAACCGAAATAGAACATATGTCAAAATCGGTATCTATTCGAAGATCACGACCCTCAACATCGCATCCACACATCTAATAAGAGATAAGGAAACTTTTTAGAAAATACAAAACACAAAATAGTACAGAAATGCCCCCAAATAACCCCAAATGACCCACCCGATCTGGTTTAAACCGAAAATAAACATATGTCGAAATAGATATCGATTCGAAGGTCACGACCCTCAATAGCGCATCCACACGTCAAATAAGAGATAAGGAAACTTTTTAGAAAATACAAAACACAAAATAGTACAGAAATGCCCCCAAATAACCCCAAATGACCCACCCGATCTAGTTTAAATAAAAAATGAACATATGTCGAAATAGATATCGATTCGAAGGTCACATCCCTCAACATCACATCGACATATCTAATAAGGGATAAGGACACTTTTTTTGAAAATACCAAACCTAAAAAAGTACAGAAATGCCCCCAAATAACCCCAAACAACCCACCCGATTTGGTTTAAACGGAAAATCAGTATATGCCAAAATTGGTTTGGATTCGAAGGTCACGACCCTCAACATCGCATCAACATGTCTAATAAGAGATAAGGACACTTTTTAGAAAATACCAAACCCAAAAAACTATAGAAATGCCCCAAAATAACCCCAAACGACCCACCTGGTCTGGTTTAAACCAAAAATGAACATATATCGAAATAGGTATCGATTCAAAGGTTACTACCCTCAACATCGCATCCACACGTCTAATTAGAGATAAGGACACTTTTTACAAAATACAAAACCCAAAAAAGTATAGAAATGCCCCCAAATATCCCCAAACGACCTACCCGGTTCGGTTTAAATATAAAATGAACATATGCCGAAATAGGTATCGATTCGAAGGTCATGACCCTCAACATCCTATCCACACGTCTAATAAGAGATTAGGAAACTTTTTAGAAAATACAAAACACAAAAGAGTGCAGAAGTGCCTTCAAATAACCCCAAACGACCCACCCGGTCTAGTTTAAATCGAAAATGAACATATGCCAAAATAGGTATCGATTCAAAGGTCACGACCGTCAATATCGCATCCACACGTCTAATAAGAGATAAGGACACTTTTTAGTGAATACCAAACCCAAAAATGCTCAGAAATGCCCCCCAAATAACCCCAAACCACCCACCCAGTCTGGTTGACACCAAAAATGAACATATATCAAAATAGGTATCGATTCGAAGGTCACGACTGTCAACATCGCATCCACATGTCTAATAAGAGATAAGGACACTTTTTAGAGAATCCCAAACCCAAATAGGTACAGAAATGCCTCGAAATAACCCTAAACGACCCTCCCGGTCTGGTTTGAACCGAAAATGAACATATGTCAAAATAGGTATCGATTCGAAGGTCACGACCTCAACATCGCGTCCACATGTCTAATAAGAGATAAGGACACTTTTTAGAATACACCAAACCCAAAAAAGTATAGAAAAATTTATGTATGTAAAAAAAAGTTTTCTTGAGGAGAGAGAAGCTCAGGCGATTTGAGAGTGGGGTTCTTCGTGCTAGTGTTTGGTGATGGCTGGCAGGCCATTAGCTTCGGCTAATGGTCTTCCTCCTTTTCCCAATCCGGGAGAGGGGGAAGGTGGGGGTACTATGGAAGGCTTTTGTGATTCAGATCCGGCAGGGGGTGATTTTGGTGGTGGGGCCTCCTCCTCGGGTGGTGGTGTGGTGGTGGCTGGCTCGGGATTGGTTCAACATGGCGGGGCTGTGAAGCAGGGAGTATCTTGGGCATCTTTTTTTCAGTCCTCTTCAAGTTCTTTAAATAATAAAGGTCTGGAACTGAGTTTTATTGAGCCAAATTTTATTGAGGGCAACCGTGTTGCTCAATGTTCTTCAGCTATGTTACGAGCAGAATTATCAAAGTGGAAGAACACCCTTCTTGGGCACTTCATTGGTCGCAGACCGAGTTTTTCTTATGTTAAGGAAGTCTTGCTGAAACAATGGTGCATTTCTAGGCATGTGGATATAAATCTCCTTGATAGTGGCTTTTTGGTTTTTCGGTTCAATTTGGAGGAATATAAAGCCAAAGTTCTTGAAGGGGGACCATGGACTGTGCAGCGGAGACCCTTAATCCTTCGGCCTTGGAAACCAGGGATGAAGCTTGAAAAGGTGGAATTGAACTCCATCCCTATTTGGGTTACCCTTCCCAACCTCCCCTTTCATTTATGGAATGTGGAGGCCTTGAGCTCGATTGCCAGTGTCCTGGGAAGGTCGATAGTCACTGATAAGATGACTAAGACTCAAGAGCGGCTATCCTATGCCCGGCTCTGTGTTGAGATAGAAGCTGATTATGAATTCCCGGATCAAGTGGTTGTTTATGATGATGACGGTCTGGCTTTTTACCAAAAAATTACATACGAATGGAGCCCTCCTCGGTGCAATAGTTGCAGGATTTTTGGGCATTCAAGTGGGCAGTGTGGCGTTAATCTTAACAAGCAAATGCCCTCCAGCCGGAAAGAGTGGAGAGTGAAGAGCAACAAGAGTCCTCAGGTGACCGGAGCAGCTAGTGGAGGTGGCAGTCAAGCCTTACACGGTGGAGGTGCTGGTAAGCAAGTTCAAAATTCAAATTTCGAAAATACCCCAGGTGGTAGATCTGATGGGATTGTGGACACTACAAATTTGGAAGCTCAGTCCGTGGGGAATCCTAGCAATATCTGTTCTATGGAGAAGATTGCTGGAATTTCTAAAAAGTTGCCTAATTCTAGACCAAAGAATTCGGCTGGTAGGGGGAAGAAGATTGTGCATCATAATGCTTTCGCTTTGTTGGAGCATCTAACGGAGGAAATTCCCTATGACCCCACAGAACTGATGTTGGATGCTGACTCATGCAACGTCCTTTTAGGGAAGGAAGTGGAATGTGAGCAAGATATTGGAAATCCCCCACACAAGGAAGGTGAGGAGGAAGGGGAATGTGTGTATCAATCAGCAGATTTTCTTCAACGCCATGCAAGGAAAGAGAATGATGCAATGGCTGGAGGTGATTTTGTGGATATTGAAAATCACACCTTTTTTCGAAATAAGGAAGGGTTTGTGGCAGCTGGGGAGAGAGAGGAGACTATGGCTATGGCAAGAGACAATGCGGCAGTTCCTTCTATGGAAATTACAGATTGGGGGGGCCCCATTAGGGAATCCTTGTTGCAAATCCTAGATGAGGGTGACAAAGCTAATGGAGATGCTCTAGGAGAGGAAATTACAGAAGGAGCCCAATCAAATCTGAAAGAGATCTCCACCAAGGGAAAGAAAATTTTGGCAGCACTATTCTAAGGGGTCCAATTTTAGAAGGTATGCCCTCCATCCCTAACCATGCAATTTCTTTGAATTCAGAAAAGGAAGGGAGAGCTACTAGGGAGATGGGGAAGAGGAGACTGTTGACTTCTTTTACACCTCAACGTATTGAAGTGCTTCTTAGCCAAAGCTCAAATCAGAAAGGAAGTGATAGTGGTCTGGCTTTTGGGGGTAAGAAGCTAGCTCCCCCTCCCCTCCAATGTTCCTAATGAACTGTCTCTGCTGGAATGTGCATGGCTTGAATGCCCCAGAGAAGAAGAGGTATGTGAAGAGAATCATAGCTGATAATAATTATAGAATGGCTATTCTCCTTGAAACTAAAATCAAAGAAGGGAATGTTGACTCTACTTTCCAAAACCTGAAAAGGGGATGGAAGTTTAGTCACAATTGTAGTCAGGAGTACCATACCCGTCTATGGATTGGCTGGGATGAGGGCTGCCTTAAGGTGGATGTTCTAAAGTCTACCATTCAGTTGATACACATGAGGATTTCTATTCTTGGGACTTCATTGTCCTTCCTTTGCACTGCAGTGTATGCTCTTAATTCCCTAGAAGGTCGGATGGAACTTTGGAAGGAGCTAACTGATATTGCTACAGGAGTGGTTGAACCGTGGGCTGTCATGGGAGATTTCAATACGGTTAGACACCAAAATGAGAAGATGGGAGGGGATGCGATCCATCAGGGGGTGGTTGACGAGTTTAATTCTTGCATCTTCAATTCGGGGCTGGCTGACCTAAAATGGAGAGGGGAATTTTACACTTGGAATAATAACCAAAGTGGTACTCACAGAATCTGCTGCAAATTGGACCGAGTCCTTGTTAATAATGCTTGGCTGGACAAGTTGCGTTTCTCGGAAGCTCACTTCCTTTGCCCTGGAATATCTTACCACAGCCCGATTGCTCTCAAAATTCTGGACAATTTCAATTCTGGACTGAAACCGTTCAGGTTTTTTGATGCTTGGACCCATCATAAGGACTATGACGAAGTAGTTAAAAGGGGCTGGCTGAAGGCTGTAAATGTCAACTCTAATCCTATTTTGCGCTCTGCGGCGAAGCTAAAGAATGTGAAGTCTGAACTTAAATGCTGGAATAAGGAGAGCATTGGAGATGTCTTCAAAAATGTTAAGGATGCAGAACTCGATCTTGGCCGAATTCAGTATCACCTTTCCCTTGATCCCCTTGATGATTCCCTTGCTGTCTTGGAAAAAGAAGCTAAAGGCAAGCTATGGGCTGCATTACAAATGGAAGAAAGGTTTCTTAAAGAGAAATCCAGGGTTAGGTGGCTAGAGTTGGGGGATGGCAACAACAACTTTTTCCACAAGTCCATGCAAAGTAGGCACAATAGAAATCATATCTTGGAGGTCATGGACCAGACTGGAAATACTTTGACCAACCCTAAGGCTATCAAAGAGGAGGTGGTTCTTTTCTATAAGAAGCTGTTCGGGTCGGACTACACTAATTTGGGCTCCTGCCCCCCCCCCCCCTCGATTCCCCTCTTGGGGGTGGTCTCTGAATCCCAGAATTTGGAACTTGGCAAGGAGGTTAATGGAGAGGAGGTTAGAAGAGTTGTGTTCGGTTTAAAAGACTCTAAAGCCCCAGGGCCTGATGGTTTCGGGGCTGGTTTTTATAAGCACTCTTGGGAGGTCATTGGTGAGGAGCTAACGAATGTTGTCCAATGGTTCTTTGCGAATTCCTTCATGCCCCATTCTATTAATGCTACTTTTATCACTTTGGTGCCTAAGTCTGGGGATGTCTCTACTTTTGCGGGGTTTCGGCCTATTGCTTTATGCAACCTCCTATATAAGATCATCACAAAAATCCTCTCTAATAGGATCCAGCATGTTATTGGGAGTATGGTTAGTCATAATCAATCGGCATTCATCCAGGGTAGGTCTATTGTTGATAATATCCTTGTCTGCCATGATATTGTGCGTGGCATCGAACAAAAAGCCGCTAGTCCTACTGCAGTTTTGAAGGTGGATCTTCACAAGGCCTACGACTCTCACAGTAGGAAATTTTTGTTTGATGTGATGGGAAGAATGGGGTTCTCCGATAAGTTTATAGGGTGGGTGAAAGCTTGTGTGACCACCCCTATGTTCTCTGTCCTTATTAATGGCAGCCCGGCGGGTTTCTTCGGTGGACGGAGAGGGATTCGACAAGGTGATCCGCTGTCCCCCTACCTCTTCACCCTTGCAATGGAGGCCTTTTCTGGAATTATGCGAAGGCTTGAGATTGAGGGGTCAGATTAAGCTGCTACCTCGTTGTAAATCGTTCCACCTTTCCCACCTCATTTTTGCGGATGATCTTATGATTTTTGTGAAGGGGAACCGTGATTTGATTTCAGCTAGTTTGGGGGGTCTTGATGAGTTTACTACCCTCTCCGGGCTTCAACTTAATAGATCTAAGTCCTCTATTATATTACGGGGCCTTACCCAAGCTAGCAGTCTGGAACTTTTGGATTTAACGGGTTTTTCGAAAACCAAGCTGCCTATAAGGTACCTTGGAGTTCCTCTTGTGTCTGGCAGGTTATCCATGAAAGATTGCAGCCCCATCTTGGATCTGGTTCGTAAAAAATTGGAGGGGTGGAAGGCTAGATTCCTCTCTTATGCTGGTCGTCTTCAACTCTTAACTTCAGTTCTGCAAGGTAGCTACATTTACTGGGCAGGGATCTTTGGCCTTCCAGGAAATGTTATCACCAAACTGGAGTCTATGTTCTCTAATTTCCTTTGGTCAAGCCCCTCCCTTGAGAGGAAAACCCATTTTATTTCTTGGGATGCAGTCTATAAGCCAAAATTAGAGGGAGGGTTGGGAATCAAGCGGGTTAAAGAAATGAACATTGCCGGAATTATGAAGCAAATTTGGTGGATTGCCTCCAAGCAAGATTGGCTTTGGGTTAATTGGGTACAACAAAGATACCTCAAGCAAGAGTCTCTTTGGACAGTCAAGGGTCTTAATAATTGCTCTTGGGTCTGGCGTAAAGTCTTGAAGTACAGAGATAAAGCCCTTTCCTTCATCAAAACTATTATTGGGGATGGGTTTGCTACAAAGCTTTGGCTTGATAATTGGCACCCGTTTGGAGTTCTTTTGAGCAGATTTGGTAATAGGATTTGCTATGATGCAGGCTCTTATTCCCTTGCTGCCCGTCATGCTTGTGTCAAGGAGATTATCCGTGATGGAGATTGGCACCCTGGTCCCTCTACATCTTCCGATCTCATTGATATTTGGAGGGCCCTTCCAGCCATTGAAAAATTTCATGATGAGGTTTCGGATTTGACAGTGTGGACTGGTAACTCATCGGGTAAGTTCTCTTCCAAATCAGCCTGGAATGCTATCCGTACAAGAGCTGCCCGTATTGACTGGAGCGAAGCTGTTTGGTTTGAAGGGAGTATAAAGTCCCATTCCTTTATAGCCTGGAGATGCCTTTTGGATGCCCTCCCCACTAGGGACAACCTCATTCATAGACACATTCCGACTCCTCATCATTGCGTGTTTTGTTGGGGTGGAACTGAAAGCAAGAATCATCTCTTCTTCGGGTGCCCTTTTACTACTGATATTTGGAAAAATATTTATGACCTTTGTTTTCATGATGGGGCCACTCCTTGCAATGCCATTGATGCAGCCATTTCGGTTAGATATGTTGCAGGTAGAGCAGGGAAATTGGGGCTGGTCATAAAGCTTGCTTTCTGTGCCACAATCAAGCATATTTGGTCGGAGAGAAATTACAGAATTTTTAGAAACAAAATCAGATCTAAGGACCAGATTGTAGGGGCTATAAAGGGGGATGTTATTGGCAGATTATCTTCCATTGACTTGGTGGGAGACCCTACTACTGCCAACCATCATATTGCTGCCAAATGGGATCTTCAAGTTCGTTGGACTGCAAGAATTCCAAAGGCATGCTCTTGGTTTGCTTCAAATCCGAACATGGTTGCTCTCCATTGTGATGGGTCTCTTTCAGATGACAAGGCAGGCTTTGGGGGTCTCATTCGTGATGATAGTGGGGATCCCTTAGCTGCCTTTGCTGGCATAGGGGAAGATCTTTCGGTGATGTCCATGGAGCTCATGGCTATTTACAGAGGAATTTTCCTTTGTGTTGATAAGGGCTTTTATGATGTCTCTATTAGGTCGGATTCGAAGTTGGCCGTCGATATTTTGAATGGAGTGATTACTGGGCCTTGGCAAATCCTAACTTTGAAAAGTAAGATCCACATAAAGGCAAGGCTGCTTAGGTCTAAAGAATTCATTCATGTGTGGAGAGAACAGAATCAGCCTGCAGATTTCATGGCCTCCATCCCTACAGACCCTTCTAGAATTCTTTGGGAGCCTGAGTCCTTCCCTCCGGAGCTAGCGATTCTCATAAAGCAAGATAAAGAGTTTGTAACCTATTATAGGATGTAGCCTTCGAGGGGTTATGTCTTCCTCGTTGTTTGGATAGGGCATGCCCTCTCTTGTCTAGGGTCCTTTCCCCCTCTTTTGGGTTTTTAAAGGATGCCTTTTCTGTATTTTTTTTCTTTTCCTTCGTAATATATTTCTTACTTATCAAAAAAAAAAAAAAAAAACAAAAGTACAGAAATGCCCCCAAATAACCCCAACCGACCCACCCTGTCCGGTTTAAACCGATAACAAACATATGTCAAAATAGGTCTCAATTCGAAGGTCACCACTCTTAACATCGTATCCACATGTCTAATAAGAGATAAGGACACTTTTTAGAAAATACCAACCCAAAAAAGTACAAAAATGCCCCCAAATAACCCCAAACGACCCACCTGGTCTGATTTAAACCGAAAATGAACATATGCCGAAATAGGTATCGATTCGAAGGTCACGACCCTCAATGTTGCATCCACACCTCTATAAGAGATAAGGACACTTTTTAGAAAATACCAAACCCAAAAAAGTATAAAGATACCCCCAAATAACCCCAAACGACCCACCCGGTCTTGTTTAAACCGAAATGAACAAATGTTGAAATAGGTATCGATTCGAAGGTCACGACCCACAACATCGTATCCACACGTCTAATAAGAGATAAGGACACTTTTGAGAGAATCCTAAACCCAAAAAGGGACAAAAATGCCCGCAAATAACCCCAAATGATCCTCCCGGTTTGGTTTAAACCGAAAATGAACATATGTTAAAATAGGTATCAAATTGAAGGTCACGACCCTCAACATCGTATCCACATGTCTAATAAGAGATAAGGACACTTTTGAGAGAATCCACAACCCAAAAAAGTATAGAAATGCCCACAAATAACCCCAAATGATCCTTCCGGTCTGGTTTGAATCGAAAAAGATCATTTGTTGAAATAGGTGTCGATTCTAAGGTCCCGACCCTCAACATCGCATCCACACATCTAATAAGAGATAATGACACTTTTTAGACAATCCCAAACCCAAAAAAATACAGAAACGCCCACAAATAACACCAAATGACCCTGCCGGTCAGGTTTAAACCGAAAATGAACATATGTCGAAATAGGTATCAATTCGAAGGTTGCGACCCTCAACATCGCATCCACACGTCTAATTAGAGATAAGGACACTTTTTCGAGAATCCGACCCACCCGGTCAGGTTTAAACCAAAAATGAACATATGCCAAAATTGGTATCGATTCGAAGGTCACGAAAGTCAACATCACATCCACACGTCTAATAAGAGATAAGGATACTTTATAGTGAATCCCAAACCCATAAAGGTACAGAAATGCCCCCAAATTACCCCAAACGACCCACCCAGTCTGGTTTAAATCGAAAAATGAACAAATGTCAAAATAGGTATCGATTCGAATATCATGACCCTCAACATCGCATCCACAAGTCTAATAAGAGACAAGGACAATTTTTTAAGAATCCCAAACCCAGAAAGGTACAGAAATGCCCCCAAAAAATCCCAAACGACCCACCCGATCTGGTTTAAACAAAAAATGAACATATGCCGAAATAGGTATCGATTCGAAGGTCACGACCCTCAACATCGTATCCACTCGTCTAATAAGCGATTAGGAAACTTTTTAGAAAATACAAAACCCAAAAAAGTGTAGAAATACCCCCAAAAAACTCCAAACGACCCACCTGGTCTAGTTTAAACTGAAAATGAACATATGTCAAAATAGGTATCGATTCGAAGGTCATGACCCTCAACATCGCATCCACACGTCTACTAAGAGATAAGGACACTTTTTGGAGAATCCCAAACCCAAAAAGGTACAGAAATGCCCCCAAACGGCCCTCCCGGTCTAGTTTGAATCGAAAATGGGTATATGTCAAAATAGGTATCGATTCGAAGGTCCCGACCCTCATCATCGCATCCACACGTCTAATAAGAGATAAGGACAATTTTTATAGAATCCCAAACCCAAAAAAGTCTTGAAACACCCCCAAATAACCTCAAACGACCCACCTAGTCTGGTTTAAACCGAAAACGAACATATGTCGAAATAGGTATGGATTCGAAGGTCACGATCCTCAACATCGCATCCACACGTCTAATAAGACATAAGGACACTTTTTAGAAATTACCAAACCCAAAAGAGTAAAGAAATGCCCCCAAATAACCCCAAACGACCCACCAAGTCTAGTTTAAATCGAAAATGAACATCTGTCGACATAGGTTTCGATTCGAAGCTCACGACCCTCAACATCGCATTCACACGTCTAGTTAGAGATAAGGAAACTTTTTAGAGAATCCCAAACCCAAAAAAGTGCAGAAATAACCTCAAATAACCCCAAACGATCCACCCGGTCTGGTTTAAACCGAAAATGAACATATGCCAAAATAGTTATCGATTCAAAGGTCACGACCCTCAACATCGCATCCACACATTTAATAAGAGATAAAGACACTTTTTCTAAAATACCAAACCCAAAAAAGTACAGAAATGCCCACAAATAACCCCAAAGGAACCACCCAATCTAGTTTATACCGAAAATGAACATATATCGAAATAGGTATCGACTTGAAAGTCACTACCCTCAACATTGTATCCACACGTGTAATAAGAGATAAGGACACTTTTTAGAGAATCCTAAACCCAAAAAGGTATCGATTCAAAGGTCACTACCCTCAACAACGCATCCACATGTCTAATTAGAGATAAGGACACTTTTTACAAAATACCAAACCCAAAAAAGTATAGAAATGCCTCCAAATATCCCTAAACCACCAACCCGATCCGATTTAAACCTAAAATGAACATATGCCGAAATAGGTATCGATTCGAAGGTCACGACCCTCAACATCGCATCCACACGTCTAATAAGAGATTAGGAAACTTTTTAGAAAATACAAAACACAAAAGAGTGCAGAAGTGCCCCCAAATAACCCCAAAAGACCCACCCGGTCTGGTTTAAATCGAAAATGAACATATGCCAAAATAGGTATCGATTAGAAGGTCACGACCCTCAACATCGTATCCACACGTCTAATAAGTGATAAGGCACTTTTTAGAGAATACCAAACCCCAAAAAGTATAGAAATGCCACCAAATAACACCGAATGACCCACCCAGTCCGGTTTAAACCGAAAATGAACATATGTCAAAATAGTTATGGATACAAAGGTCACGGCCCTCAACCTCGCATCCACTCGTCTAATAAGAGATAATGACACTTTTTAGAGAATCCTAAACCCAAAATGGTGCAGAAATGCCCCCAAATAGCCCCAAACGACCCTCCCGATCTTGTTTGAACCGAAAATGTACATATGCCAAAATAGGTATCGATTCGATGGTCACGACCCTCAACATCGCAACCACACGTCTAATAAGAGATAAAGAAACTTTTTAGAAAATAAAACACCCAAAAAGGTACAAAAATGCCCCCAAATAACCCCAAACGATCCACCTGATCTGCTTTAAACCGAAAATGAACATATCTCGAAATAGGTATCGATTCGAAGGTCACGACCCCCAACATTGCATCCAAACGTCTAATAAGATTTAAGGACAATTTTTAGAGAATCCCAAACCTAAGAAGGTACCGAGACACCCCCAAATAACCCCAAACTACACACCCCGTCTAATAAGATTTAAGGACACTTTTTAGAAAATACAAAACACAAAATAGTACAGAAATGCCCCTAAATAACCCCAAATGACCCACCCGATCTAGTTTAAACCAAAAATGAACATATGTCGAAATAGATATCGATTCAAAGGTCACGACCCTCAACAGCGCATCCACACGTCAAATAAGAGATAAGGAAACTTTTTAGAAAGTACAAAACACAAAATAGTACAGAAATGCCCCCAAATAACCCCAAATGACCCACCCGATCTGGTTTAAAACGAAAATGAACATATGTCGAAATAGATATCGATTCGAAGGTCACGTCCCTCAACATCGCGTCGACACGTCTAATAAGGGATAGGGACACTTTTTTCAAAATACCAAACCTAAAAAAGTACAAAAATGCCCCCAAATAACCTCAAACAACCCACCCGGTTTGGTTTAAATTGAAAATCAGTATATGCCAAAATAGGTTTCGATTCGAAGGTCACGACCCTCAACATCGCATCCACATGTCTAATTAGAGATAAGGACACTTTTTATAAAATACAAAACCCAAAAAAGTACAGAAATGCCCCCAAATATCCCCAAACGACCAACCCGGTCCGGTTTAAACATAAAATGAATATATGCCGAAATAGGTATCAATTTGAAGGTCACGACCCTCAACATCGCATCCACACGTCTAATAAGAGATTAGGAAACTTTTTAGACAATACAAAACACAAAAGAGTGTTATCCCCCTCTTCCAATCCAAGCCTCAAAGAACCGGAAAGGTTTTGGGCCAAAGTTAACCCCATCAAGGATTGAAACCACTGCTGGAGAATGATCTGACAACCCCGGGGGAAGGAAAGTGGTTTCGGAAGACCTGAGCACATCCATCCAATTTAAGTTAACCAAGGCCCTATCCAATTTACAACAGACCCGAGAGCTACCCCCTCCCTATTATTCCAAGTAAAGAGTTCTCCCTTCCACTTTAAATCAATAAGATCAGTGTCAAAGATGAAAGAGTTAAAATCATCAACAGCCTCCTGACGGACTGGATCCCCTCCAAGCTTTTCACTTTGCTGACGAACAACATTAAAATCCCCTAGAGCTACCCAAGGAATGGAGATATTTCTAGCAAGAGTAATAACATCCCTCCAAAGCTCCCTCCTTTCTTCCATCGAATTCGAAGCATAAACAGCCGTGCACAAAAAATTAAGAGAGGTCCCCAGAGTAGTCACTTTAGCATGAATAAATTGAGTGGATTTCTGAATTTCCTCAACTTTAAAAACTGTAGCATCCCAGCCCAACCAAATGCCAACAGTAGAATCTGCCTCACCATTATGTAAATACTTCCAATTTGAAAGGAAAGGGTCAAAGGTATCAGCACAGTTCTCCGCTTTCACCTTAGTCTCAAGAAGAATGGCTAATTTAGCATTATTGTCCATAATCACATTTTTAATCCCACATCTCTTTGTAGGGGCATTCATACCCCTCACGTTCCAAGAGATGCAATTCATCTAAGGTGATGGGTAGCCACATCAGTCCCACCCTTACTAGGTCCCTCCAATCTAATGCCCCCACCTTCCTTCACAGGAATACGTTGAGGTAAAAATTTAGGGCCTCTTCCACTGGCCCGGCCCAATAAAGAAGAACTAAGAGAACCAGAAAAACCCATACCTTTGTCTAAGGACCCCTGGTTTGAACGGTTCTCCGCTGCCTGCCGTTTCAGTCTTTCAAAGTTAGCTGAGGGTTTATTGGACCAATCTGCCCCCTTCCCTTTCAAAGACAGCATATCAGCTCACCTCTCATGCCCTTCCAAAATAGTCCCTTCCTTATCCGTAGCCAATTCACCATTAATCCTGCCCTTAGTGGACAGAATTGGATTAGAATCCAAGGAATCAGCCCTGGCCAGCTCATTAATGATTAAAGGAGAAGCTGCCCCATTAATTTCTCCTTCTTCCATGCACAACGCACTAGGGGGTCTTCTCAAAATGGCAGGAATTTAAATTCAAATCCTTGGCAGCATCCCTTGAACGTTGGTACCCCTCAATAAAATCTTCATCAGATCTACCCGGGTGGAGATCTTTCAGACCAGCAAAGGAAGGCCCATCCTCTCCGTCCTTTTCCAAACTAGGAAGGATTGCTAACGGCTGGATGAAAGAATCTTCTTCCACATTCTCCTCTCCCTCAAATAACTCATTGCCTAATAAGATAGCATATGAGTCAGCATCCAATATCATATCCTCCGGGTTGTAATGAACCTCCTCCGTTAGATTTTCCAGCAAGGCAAAAGCGTTGGACTGGGTACCTTCCTTAGCTTTAGCCTGTCCTTCAAAGATTGACGCAGATTTCCTATTATTCTTCTTACCAAAGCTGGTGACATGCCCCAAGGAATGGGAAACCTCTTTCCCTTTAGTCTTGCGGGAATTTAAGGAAACAAAATTTGAAATTGTATCTCCCAATGCAGCCTGTCTGGCCGGCTGCCCAGCCACCGAACCACCATTGTTTCCGGCTGCTTCCTTCACTCGCCATTCTTGCTTGGCCTTCGTATTATTCTGGTTTGAAGAGCGGCTGCCATACATACACGTATCAAGCTGATGACCAAACACTCTACAGTGCTCACATAGCGGCGATTTCCAATCATAGACAACCCGTTGGTTAAAAGCAAGACCCTCATCTCCATAAACTGGAATAGAAGAAGGGAGGTCCTTACTAGCAGAAACTTCTATGCACAAACGGGCATAAGATAGCCTCTCCATTGACTGTGCCATTTTATCAATCACAATAGGCTTCCCAATGACACTCCCAATCGAACTAAGAGCTTCGGATGACCAAAAATGAAAAGGGAGATTGGGAAGAGATATCCAAACCGGGACTGAACACAAATCAACTCTTTCCAAACAAACATCCGGGCTCCAAGGACGCAAAATCATAGGCCTTCTCTGAACGTACCATGGCCCCCCTTCAAGGACTTTAGTCTTATCATCTTCAAGGTTAAAACAAAAAATAAAAATTCCACTTTCTAACAAGTTGACGTCAACATGGCCTGAGATTTTCCATTGCTTCAATAACATATCACGTGCAAAAAGGAAACTTGGCCTGCCACCAATAAAGTGACCCATCAAGGTATTCTTCCATTTTTTCAGCCCATTTTTGATCATCAAAGCCGGGCACTTAGCAGCCAATGCCCCGTCTATCTCCACAGGTTCAACATAAGAAAGTTTCAGCCCATCTCCAAACTTCGAAGAAGACGAAGAGGAGAAGAGGGCTGACCACGGAACCCCAACCTTCTTCTTTGTCGCCTCAATTAAACCATTTGCAGTCCCATCATTATGCTGAAACAGGGCTCCACTCCCACTTCCTCCCACCACCGAATCACCCAACGCATGGACAGCATCACCACCATCTACCACCGGATAACCCAATCCCCCTCCAACAGCACCACCTACCGAGCCACCAAGAGCAGCCCCTACAGCCCCACCTTCACCCGAGTTACACCCTCCCCCCACTGTACTTTCCCCCTTCCCCCGGACTGAGCAAAGGAGGAAGACCATTAGCCAAAGCTAATGGCCCGCCGGCCATCACCAAAACCAAACGCCTAACTGCCCACTCTCCAAAAACCCCAGAGCTTCTCTCTCTTAAAAGAAAAACAGCTTTGGAACCACTGTTTCGATCCTTGAGGGCAATTACGAAATAGGAATCGATTTGAAGGTCATGACCCTCAACATCGCATCCACACGTCTAACTAGAGATAAGGACACTTTTCAGGGAATCCCAAACCCAAAAAAGTGTAGAAATAACCCCAAATAACCCCAAACGACTCACCCGGCCTGGTTTAAACAAAAAATGAACATATGTCGAAATTGGTATCGATTCAAAAATCACGACCCTCAACATTACATCCACATGTCTAATAGGAGATAAGGACACTTTTCAAAAAATATCAAACCCAAAATAGTAAAGAAATGCGTCCAAAGAACCCCAAATGACCAACCCGGTCTGGTTTAAATCGAAAATGAACATATGCCAAAATAGGTATCGATTCGAAGGTCACGACCATCAACATCGTACCCACACGTCTAACTAGAGATAAGGACAATTTTTAGACAACCCCAAACCCAAAAAAGTACAGAAATAACCCCAAATAACCCCGAACGACTCACCCGGTCTGGTTTAAATCGAAAATTAACACATGTCAAAATAGGTATCGATTCGAATGTTACGACCCTCAACATCACATCCACACATCTAATAAGAGATAAGGACATTTTTAGAAAATACCAAACCCAAAAAAGTAAAGAAATGCACCCAAATAACCCCAAACGACCCACCCGGTTAGGTTTAAACCGAAAATGAACATATACTGACATAGGTATTGATTCGAAGGTCACGACCCTCAACATCGCATCCACACATCTAATAAGAGATAAGAAAAATTTTTAGAGAATCCCAAACCCAAAAAAGTACAGAAACACCCCCAATTAACCCCAAACGACCCACCCGGTCTGGTTTAAACCGAAAATGAACATATATCGAAATAGGTATCGATTCGAAGGTAACGACCATCAACATCGCATCCACACATCTAATTAGAGATAAAGACACTTTTGGGAGAATCCAAAACCCAAAAATGTACAGAAATGCCCCCAGATAACCCCAAATGACCCACCCGATCTGGTTTAAAGTGAAAATGAACATATGCTGAAATAGGTATCGATTCGAAGGTAATGACCCTCAACATCGCTTCCACACGTCTAATTAGAGATAAGGACACTTTTTAGAGAATCCCAAACCCAAAAAAGTACAGAAATGCCCCCAAATAACCCCAAATAATCCTCCCGGTCTGGTTTAAACCGAAAATGAACATATGTCAAAATAGGTATCGATTCGAAAGTCACGACCCACAACATCGCATCCACATGTCTAATAAGAGATAATGAAACTTTTTAGAGAATCCCAAGCCCATTAAGGTACAGAAGTGCCCCCAAATTATCCCAAACGATCCACCCTGTCTGGTTTAAACAAAAAATGAACATATGCCGAAATAGGTATCGATTCATAGGTCTCGACCCTTAACATCACATCCACACGTCTAATAAGAGAAAAGGGCACTAATTAGAAAATACAAACCCAAAATAGCAAAGAACTGCCCCCAAATAACCCAAAACGACCCACCCGATCTGGTTTAAACTGAAAATGAACATATGCCAAAATAGGAATCGATTCGAAGGTCACGACCCTCAACATCGTATCCACACATTTAATAAGAGATAAGGACACTTTTTTGAAAATACCAAACCCAAAAAAGTACAGAAATGCCCCCAAATGACCCACCCGGACTGGTTTATACCAAAAATGAACATATGTCGAAATAGGTATCGATTCGAAAGTCATTACCCTCAACATCGCATCCACATGTCTAATAAGAGATAAGGACACTTTTTAGAGAATCCCAAACATAAAAAGGTATAGAAATGCTCCCAAATAACCCCAAGCGACCCTCCCAGTCTAGTTTGAACCGAAAATGAACATATGTCGAAATAGGTATAGATTCGAAGGTCACGACCTTCAACATCGCATCCACACGTCTAATAAGAGAAAATGACACTTTTAAGAAAATACAAACCCAAAATAGTACAAAAATGCCCCCAAATAACACCAAACTACCCACCCGGTCTAGTTTAAACCAAAAATGAACATATGCCGAAATAGCACTGGATACGATGGTCACGACCTTCAACATCGCATCCACACATTTAACAAGAGATAAGGATATTTTTTCGAAAATACCAAACCAAAAAAAGTATAGAAATGCCCCCAAATAACCCAAAACGACCCACCCGGTCTGGTTTAAACCAAAAATGAACATATGTCGAAATAGGCATCGATACGAAAGTCACGACCCTCAACATCGCATCCACAATCTAATAACAGATAAGGACACTTTTTAGAGAATCCCAAACCCAAAAACGTACAGGAATGCCCCCAAATAACCCCAAATGACCCTCCCGGTCTGGTTTAAACCGAAAATGAACATATATCGAAATAGGTATTGATTCGAAAGTCAAGTCCCTCAAGATCGTATTCACACGTCCAATAAGAGATAAGCATAGTTTTTAGAGAATTCCAAACCCAAAAAGGTACGAAAATGTCCCCAAATAACCCCAAACGACCCTCCCGGTCTGGTTAGAATCGAAAATGAACATATGTCGAAATAGGTATCGATTCAAAAGTGACAACCCTCAACATCGCATCCACACCTCTTATAAAAGATAAGGACACTTATTAGAGAATCTCAAACCAAAAAAAATGCAGAAATAAGCCCAAATAAACCCAAACAACTCACCCGGTATGCTTTAAACTGAAAATGAACATATGTCCAAATAGGTATCGATTCGAAAGTCACAACCCTCAACATTGCATCCACATGTCTAATAAGAGATAAAGACACTTTTTAGAAAATATCACACCCATAATAGTAAAGAAATGCACGCAAATAACCCCAAACCACCCACCCGGTCTGGTTTAAACCGAAAATGAACATATGCCAAAATAGGTATCGATTCGGAGATCACGACCCTCAACATTGTATCCACACGTCTAATTAGAGATAAGGACACTTTTTCAAAAATACGAAACCCAAAAAAGTATAGAAATGCCCCCAAATAACCCCAAACGACCTGCCCGATCTGGTTTAAAACGAAAATGAACATATGTCGAAATAGGTATCGATTTGAAGGCCACGACCCTCAACATCGGATCCACACGTCTAATTAGAGTTAAGGATACTTTTTAGAGAAGCCCAAACCCAAAAAAGTCCAGAATTAACCCCAAATAACCCCAAACAACGTACCCCGGCCTAATTTAAACCAAAAATAAATATAGGTCAAAATAGGTATCGATTCGAAAGTCAAGACCCTCAACATCTCATCCAAACGTCTAATAAGAGATAAGGACACTTTTTAGAAAATACCAAGCCCAAAAAGGTACAGAAATGCTCCCAAATAACCCAAAACGACCCTCCCATTCTGGTTTGAACCGAAAATGAACATATGTCGAAATAGGTATAGATTTGAAGGTCACAACCTTCAACATCGCATCCACACGTCTAATAAGAGAAAATGACACTTTTTAGAAAATACAAACCCAAAATAGTACAGCAATGCCCCCAAATAACACCAAACTACCCACCCGGTCTAGTTTAAACCGAAAATGAACATATGCCAAAATAGCAGTGGATTTGATGGTCACGACCTTCAACATCGCATCCACACATTTAACAAGAGATAAGGACACTTTTTCAAAAATACCAAACCAAAAAATGTACAGAAATGCCCCAAAATAACCCCAAACGACCCACCCGGTCTGGTTTAAACCGAAAATGAACATATGTCAAAATAGGGGTCGATACGAAAGTCATGACCCTCAACATCGCATCCACACATCTAATAAGAGATAAGGACACTTTTTAGAGAATCCCAAACCCAAAAACGTACAGGAATGCCCCCAAATAACCCCAAATGACCCTCCCGATCTGGTTTAAACCGAAAATGAATACATGTCGAAATAGGTATTGATTCGAAAGTGAAGTCCCTCAAGATCGCATTCACACGTCTAATAAGAGATAAGCACAATTTTTAGAGAATCCCAAACCCAAAAAGGTACGGAAATGTCCCTAAATAACCCCAAACGACCCTCCCGATCTGGTTAGAACCGAAAATGAACATATGTCAAAATAGGTATCGATTCGAAAGTGACAACCCCCAACATCGCATCCACACCTCTAATAAAAGATAAGGACACTTATTAGAGAATCTCAAACACAAAAAAGTGCAGAAATAAGCCCAAATAACCCCAAATGACTCACCCGGTATGCTTTAAACCGAAAATGAACATATGTCCAAATAGTTATCGATTCGAAAGTCACGACCCTCAACATTGCATCCACATGTCTACTAAGAGATAAGGACACTTCTTAGAAAATATAAAACCCATAATAGTAAAAAAATGCACCCAAATAACCCCAAACGACCCAACCGATCTGGTTTAAACCGAAAATGAACATATGCTGAAATAGGTATCGATTCGAAGGTCACGACCCTCAACATCGTATCCACACGTCTAATTAGAGATAAGGACACCTTTTCGAAAATACGAAACCCAAAAAAGTATCGAAATGCCCCCAAATAACTGCAAACGACCCGCCCGGTCTGGTTTAAATCGAAAATGAACATATGTCGAAATAGGTATCGATTCGAAGGCCACGACCCTCAACATCGGATCCACACGTCTATTTAGAGTGGAGGACACTTTTTAGAGAAGCCCAAACCCAAAAAAGTGCAGAATTAACCCCAAATAACCCCAAACGACGCACCCCGGTTTAATTTAAACCGAAAATAAACATAGGTCAAAATAGGTATCGATTCGAGAGTCACGACCCTCAACATCGCATCCAAACATCTAATAAAAGATAAGGACACTTTTTAGAAAATACAAACCCAAAATAGTACAGAAATGCCCCCAAATAACACCAAACTACCCACCCGGTCTAGTTTAAACCGAAAATGAACATATGTCGAAATAGCAATGTATTCGATGGTGACGACCTTCATCATCGCATCCACACATTTAACAAGAGATAAGGACACTTTTTCGAAAATACCAAACCAAAAAAAGTATAGAAATGCCCCAAAATAACCACAAACGACCCACCCGGTCTGGTTTAAATCGAAAATGAACATATGTAGAAATAGGCGTCGATACGAAAGTCACGACCCTCAACATCGCATCCATAATCTAATAAGAGATAAGGACACTTTTTAGAGAATCCCAAACCCAAAAACGTACAGGAATGCCCCCAATTAACCCCAAATGACCCTCCCGGTCTGGTTTAAACCAAAAATGAACATATATTGAAATAGGTATTGATTCGAAAGTCAAGTCCCTCAAGATCGTATTCACACGTCTAATAAGAGATAAGCAAAGTTTTTAGAGAATCCCAAACCCAAAAAGGTATGGAAATGTCCCCAAATAACCCCAAACGACCCTCCGGTCTGGTTCGAATCGAAAATGAACATATGTCGAAATAGGTATCGATTCGAAAGTGACAACCCTCAACATCGCATCCACACCTCTAATAAAAGATAAGGACACTTATTAGAGATTCTCAAACCGAAAAAAAGTGCAGAAATAAGCTCAAATAACCCCAAACGACTCACCCGGCATGATTTAAACCGAAAATGAACATATGTCCAAATAGGTATCGATTTGAAAGTCACGACCCTCAACATTGCATCCACATGTCTAATAAGAGATAAGGACACTTTTTAGAAAATATCAAACCCATAATAGTAAAGAAATGCACCCAAATAACCCCAAACGACCCACCCGGTCTGGTTTAAACCAAAAATGAACATATGCCAAAATACGTAGCGATTCGAAGGTCACGACCCTCAACATCGCTTCCACAAGTCTAATTAGAGATAAGGACACTTTTTCGAAAATACGAAACCCAAAAAGAATAGAAATGCCCCCAAATAACCCCAAACGACCTGTCCGGTCTGGTTTAAACAAAAAATGAACATATGTCAAAACAGGTATCGATTCGAAGCCCACGACCCTCAACATCGGATCTACACGTCTAATTAGAGTTAAGGACACTTTTTAGAGAAGCCCAAACCCAAAAAAGTGCAGAATTAACCCCAAAAAACCCCAAACGATGCACCCCGGTTTAGTTTAAACCGAAAATAAACATAGGTCAAAATAGGTATCGATTCGAAAGTCACGACCCTCAACATCGCTTCCAAACGTCTAATAAGAGATAAGGACACTTTTTAGAAAATACCAAGCCCAAAAAGGTACAGAAATGCTCTCGAAAAACCCCAAACGACCCTCCCAGTCTGGTTTGAACCGAAAATGAACATATGTCAAAATAGGTATAGATTCGAAGATCACGACCTTCAACATCGCATCCACACGTCTAATAAGAGAAAAGGACACTTTTTAGAAAATACCAAACCAAAAAAAGTACAAAAATGCTCCAAAATAACCCCAAACGACCCACCGGTCCTGGTTTAAACGAAAATAAACATATGTCAAAATAGGCGTCGATACGAAAGTCACGACCCTCAACATTGCATCCACAATCTAATAAGAGATAAGGACACTTTTTAGAGAATCCCAAATTCAAAAACGTACAGGAATGCCCCCAAATAACCCCAAATGACCCTCCCGGTCTGGTTTAAATCGAAAATGAACATATATCAAAATAGGTATTGATTCGAAAGTCAAGTCCCCCAAGATCGTATTCACACGTCTAATAAGCGATAAGCACAGTTTTTAGACAATCCCAAACCCAAAAAAGAATAGAAGTGCCCCCCAAATAACCCCAAACCACCCTTCGGTCTGGTTAGAACCGAAAATGAACATATGTCAAAATACGTATCGATTCGAAAATGACAACCCTCAACATCGCATCCACACCTATAATAAAAGATAAGGACACTTATTAGAGAATCTCAAACCGAAAAAAGTGCAGAAATAAGCCCGAATAACCCCAAACGACTCACCCGGTATGGTTTAAACCGCAAATGAACATATGTCCAAATAGGAATCGATTCGAAAGTCACGACCCTCAACATTGCATCCACATGTCTAATAAGAGATAAGCACACTTTTTAGAAAATATCAAACCCATAATAGTAAAGAAATGTGCCCAAATAACCCCAAACGACCCACCCGGTCTGGTTTAAACCGAAAATGAACATATGCCAAAATAGGTATCGATTCGAAGGTCACGACCCTCAACATCATATCCACACGTCTAATTAGAGATAATGACACTTTTTTGAAAATACGAAACCCAAAAAGAATAGAAATGCCCCCAAATAACCCCAAACAACCTGTCCCGTCTGGTTTAAATCGAAATGAACATATGTCGAAATAGGTATTGATTTGAAGCCCACGACCCTCAACATCGGATCTACACGTCTAATTAGAGTTAAGGACACTTCTTAGAGAAGCCCAAACCCAAAAAAGTGCAGAATTAACCCCAAATAACCCCAAACGACGCACCCCGATTTAGTTTAAACCAAAAATAAACATAGGTCAAAATAGGTATCGATTCGAAAGTCACGACCCTCAACATCGTATCCAAACGTCTAATAAAAGATAAAGACACTTTTTAGAAAATACCAAGCCCAAAAAGGTACAGAAATACTCCCAAATAACCCCAAACGACCCTCCCAGTCTGGTTTGAACCGAAAATGAACATATGTCGAAATTGGTATAGATTCGAAGGTCACAACCTTCAACATCGCATCCACACGTCTAATAAGAGAAAAGGACACTTTTTAGAAAATACAAACCCAAAATAGTACAGAAATGCCCCCAAATAACACCGAACTACCCACCCGGTCTAGTTTAAACCGAAAATGAACATATGCCAAAATAGCAATGGATTCGATGGTCACGACCTTCAACATCGCATCCACACATTTAACAAGAGATAAGGACACTTTTTCGAAAATACCAAACCAAAAAAAGTACAGAAATGCCCCCCAAATAACTCCAAACGACCCACCCGGTCTGGTTTAAACCGAAAATGAACATATGTCGAAATAGGCGTCGATACGAAAGTCATGACCCTCAACATCGCATCCGCATATCTAATAAGAGATAAGGACACGTTTTAGAGAATCCCAAACCCAAAAACGTACAGGAATGCCCCCAAATAATCCCAAATGACCCTCCCGGTCTGTTTAAACCGAAAATGAACATATGTCAAAATAGGTATTGATTCGAAAGTCACGACCCTCAACATCGCATCCACACATTTAATAAGAGATAAGGACACTTTTTCAAAAATACCAAACCCAAAAAACTCCAGAAATGCCCCCCAAATAACCCAAAACGACCCACTAGGTCTGGTTTAAACCAAAAATGAACATATGTCGAAATAGGTATCGTTTCCAAGGTCACGACCCTCAACATTGCATCCACACGTCTAATTAGAGATAAGGACACTTATTAGAGAATCCCAAACCCAAAAAAGTATTAAAATGACCCCAAATAACCCCGAACGACTCACCCGATCTGGTTTAAACCAAAAATTAACATACGCCAAAATAGTTATCGATTCAAAGATCACGACCCTCAACATCGCATCCACACATTTAAGAAGAGATAAGGACATTTTTTTAAATACCAAACCCAAAAAAGTACAGAAATGCCCCAAAATGACCCCATACCACCTACCCGATCTGGTTTAAATCGAAAATGAATATATGTCGAAATAGGTATCGATTCGAAGGTCACGACCCTCAACATTGCATCCACACGCCTAATTAGAGTTAAGGAAAATTTTTAGAGAAGCGCATACCCAAAAATGTAGAGAAATGCCCCTAAATCACCCCAAACGACTAACTCGGTCAGGCTAAATAAAAAATGAACATATGTCGAAATAGGAATTGATTCAAAAGTCACGACCCTCAACTTCGCATCCACACTTCTAATTAGAGATATGGACACTTTTTCTAAAATACCAAACCCAAAAATGTATAGAAATGCCCCCAAATAACTCCAAACGACCCAACCGATCAGGTTTAAATCGAAAATGAACATATGACAAAATAGGAATCGATTCGAAGGTCACGACCCTCAACATTGCATCCACATGTCTAATTAGAGATAAAGACACTTTTTAGAGAATCCCAAACCCAAAAGAGTGCAGAAATAACCCCAAACGACTCATCCGGTCTGGTTTAAACCGAAAATGAACATATGTTGAAATAGGTATCGATTAGAAAGTCACGACCCTCAACATTACATCCACATGTCTTATAAGAAATAAGGACACTTTTCAGAAAATATCAAACCCAAAATAGAAAAGAAATGCGCCCAAATAACATAAAAAGACCCTCCCATTCTGGTTTGAACCGAAAATGAACATATGTCGAAATAGGTATAGATTTGAAGGTCACAACCTTCAACATCGCATCCACACGTCTAATAAGAGAAAATGACACTTTTTAGAAAATACAAACCCAAAATAGTACAGCAATGCCCCCAAATAACACCAAACTACCCACCCGGTCTAGTTTAAACCGAAAATGAACATATGCCAAAATAGCAGTGGATTTGATGGTCACGACCTTCAACATCGCATCCACACATTTAACAAGAGATAAGGACACTTTTTCAAAAATACCAAACCAAAAAATGTACAGAAATGCCCCAAAATAACCCCAAACGACCCACCCGGTCTGGTTTAAACCGAAAATGAACATATGTCAAAATAGGGGTCGATACGAAAGTCATGACCCTCAACATCGCATCCACACATCTAATAAGAGATAAGGACACTTTTTAGAGAATCCCAAACCCAAAAACGTACAGGAATGCCCCCAAATAACCCCAAATGACCCTCCCGATCTGGTTTAAACCGAAAATGAATACATGTCGAAATAGGTATTGATTCGAAAGTGAAGTCCCTCAAGATCGCATTCACACGTCTAATAAGAGATAAGCACAATTTTTAGAGAATCCCAAACCCAAAAAGGTACGGAAATGTCCCTAAATAACCCCAAACGACCCTCCCGATCTGGTTAGAACCGAAAATGAACATATGTCAAAATAGGTATCGATTCGAAAGTGACAACCCCCAACATCGCATCCACACCTCTAATAAAAGATAAGGACACTTATTAGAGAATCTCAAACACAAAAAAGTGCAGAAATAAGCCCAAATAACCCCAAATGACTCACCCGGTATGCTTTAAACCGAAAATGAACATATGTCCAAATAGTTATCGATTCGAAAGTCACGACCCTCAACATTGCATCCACATGTCTACTAAGAGATAAGGACACTTCTTAGAAAATATAAAACCCATAATAGTAAAAAAATGCACCCAAATAACCCCAAACGACCCAACCGATCTGGTTTAAACCGAAAATGAACATATGCTGAAATAGGTATCGATTCGAAGGTCACGACCCTCAACATCGTATCCACACGTCTAATTAGAGATAAGGACACCTTTTCGAAAATACGAAACCCAAAAAAGTATCGAAATGCCCCCAAATAACTGCAAACGACCCGCCCGGTCTGGTTTAAATCGAAAATGAACATATGTCGAAATAGGTATCGATTCGAAGGCCACGACCCTCAACATCGGATCCACACGTCTATTTAGAGTGGAGGACACTTTTTAGAGAAGCCCAAACCCAAAAAAGTGCAGAATTAACCCCAAATAACCCCAAACGACGCACCCCGGTTTAATTTAAACCGAAAATAAACATAGGTCAAAATAGGTATCGATTCGAGAGTCACGACCCTCAACATCGCATCCAAACATCTAATAAAAGATAAGGACACTTTTTAGAAAATACAAACCCAAAATAGTACAGAAATGCCCCCAAATAACACCAAACTACCCACCCGGTCTAGTTTAAACCGAAAATGAACATATGTCGAAATAGCAATGTATTCGATGGTGACGACCTTCATCATCGCATCCACACATTTAACAAGAGATAAGGACACTTTTTCGAAAATACCAAACCAAAAAAAGTATAGAAATGCCCCAAAATAACCACAAACGACCCACCCGGTCTGGTTTAAATCGAAAATGAACATATGTAGAAATAGGCGTCGATACGAAAGTCACGACCCTCAACATCGCATCCATAATCTAATAAGAGATAAGGACACTTTTTAGAGAATCCCAAACCCAAAAACGTACAGGAATGCCCCCAATTAACCCCAAATGACCCTCCCGGTCTGGTTTAAACCAAAAATGAACATATATTGAAATAGGTATTGATTCGAAAGTCAAGTCCCTCAAGATCGTATTCACACGTCTAATAAGAGATAAGCAAAGTTTTTAGAGAATCCCAAACCCAAAAAGGTATGGAAATGTCCCCAAATAACCCCAAACGACCCTCCCGGTCTGGTTCGAATCGAAAATGAACATATGTCGAAATAGGTATCGATTCGAAAGTGACAACCCTCAACATCGCATCCACACCTCTAATAAAAGATAAGGACACTTATTAGAGATTCTCAAACCGAAAAAAGTGCAGAAATAAGCTCAAATAACCCCAAACGACTCACCCGGCATGATTTAAACCGAAAATGAACATATGTCCAAATAGGTATCGATTTGAAAGTCACGACCCTCAACATTGCATCCACATGTCTAATAAGAGATAAGGACACTTTTTAGAAAATATCAAACCCATAATAGTAAAGAAATGCACCCAAATAACCCCAAACGACCCACCCGGTCTGGTTTAAACCAAAAATGAACATATGCCAAAATACGTAGCGATTCGAAGGTCACGACCCTCAACATCGCTTCCACAAGTCTAATTAGAGATAAGGACACTTTTTCGAAAATACGAAACCCAAAAAGAATAGAAATGCCCCCAAATAACCCCAAACGACCTGTCCGGTCTGGTTTAAACAAAAAATGAACATATGTCAAAACAGTATCGATTGAAGCCCACGACCCTCAACATCGGATCTACACGTCTAATTAGAGTTAAGGACACTTTTTAGAGAAGCCCAAACCCAAAAAAGTGCCAATTAACCCCAAAAAACCCCAAACGATGCACCCGGTTTAGTTTAAACCGAAAATAAACATAGGTCAAAATAGGTATCGATTCGAAAGTCACGACCCTCAACATCGCTTCCAAACGTCTAATAAGAGATAAGGACACTTTTTAGAAAATACCAAGCCCAAAAAGGTACAGAAATGCTCTCGAAAAACCCCAAACGACCCTCCCAGTCTGGTTTGAACCGAAAATGAACATATGTCAAAATAGGTATAGATTCGAAGATCACGACCTTCAACATCGCATCCACACGTCTAATAAGAGAAAAGGACACTTTTTAGAAAATACCAAACCAAAAAAAGTACAAAAATGCTCCAAAATAACCCCAAACGACCCACCCGGTCTGGTTTAAACTGAAAATAAACATATGTCAAAATAGGCGTCGATACGAAAGTCACGACCCTCAACATTGCATCCACAATCTAATAAGAGATAAGGACACTTTTTAGAGAATCCCAAATTCAAAAACGTACAGGAATGCCCCCAAATAACCCCAAATGACCCTCCCGGTCTGGTTTAAATCGAAAATGAACATATATCAAAATAGGTATTGATTCGAAAGTCAAGTCCCCCAAGATCGTATTCACACGTCTAATAAGCGATAAGCACAGTTTTTAGACAATCCCAAACCCAAAAAAGAATAGAAGTGCCCCCAAATAACCCCAAACCACCCTTCGGTCTGGTTAGAACCGAAAATGAACATATGTCAAAATACGTATCGATTCGAAAATGACAACCCTCAACATCGCATCCACACCTATAATAAAAGATAAGGACACTTATTAGAGAATCTCAAACCGAAAAAAGTGCAGAAATAAGCCCGAATAACCCCAAACGACTCACCCGGTATGGTTTAAACCGCAAATGAACATATGTCCAAATAGGAATCGATTCGAAAGTCACGACCCTCAACATTGCATCCACATGTCTAATAAGAGATAAGCACACTTTTTAGAAAATATCAAACCCATAATAGTAAAGAAATGTGCCCAAATAACCCCAAACGACCCACCCGGTCTGGTTTAAACCGAAAATGAACATATGCCAAAATAGGTATCGATTCGAAGGTCACGACCCTCAACATCGTATCCACACGTCTAATTAGAGATAATGACACTTTTTTGAAAATACGAAACCCAAAAAGAATAGAAATGCCCCCAAATAACCCCAAACAACCTGTCCAGTCTGGTTTAAATCGAAATGAACATATGTCGAAATAGGTATTGATTTGAAGCCCACGACCCTCAACATCGGATCTACACGTCTAATTAGAGTTAAGGACACTTCTTAGAGAAGCCCAAACCCAAAAAAGTGCAGAATTAACCCCAAATAACCCCAAACGACGCACCCCGATTTAGTTTAAACCAAAAATAAACATAGGTCAAAATAGGTATCGATTCGAAAGTCACGACCCTCAACATCGTATCCAAACGTCTAATAAAAGATAAAGACACTTTTTAGAAAATACCAAGCCCAAAAAGGTACAGAAATACTCCCAAATAACCCCAAACGACCCTCCCAGTCTGGTTTGAACCGAAAATGAACATATGTCGAAATTGGTATAGATTCGAAGGTCACAACCTTCAACATCGCATCCACACGTCTAATAAGAGAAAAGGACACTTTTTAGAAAATACAAACCCAAAATAGTACAGAAATGCCCCCAAATAACACCGAACTACCCACCCGGTCTAGTTTAAACCGAAAATGAACATATGCCAAAATAGCAATGGATTCGATGGTCACGACCTTCAACATCGCATCCACACATTTAACAAGAGATAAGGACACTTTTTCGAAAATACCAAACCAAAAAAAGTACAGAAATGCCCCCCAAATAACTCCAAACGACCCACCCGGTCTGGTTTAAACCGAAAATGAACATATGTCGAAATAGGCGTCGATACGAAAGTCATGACCCTCAACATCGCATCCGCATATCTAATAAGAGATAAGGACACGTTTTAGAGAATCCCAAACCCAAAAACGTACAGAATGCCCCCAAATAATCCCAAATGACCCTCCCTGTCTGCTTAAACCGAAAATGAACATATGTCAAAATAGGTATTGATTCGAAAGTCACGACCCTCAACATCGCATCCACACATTTAATAAGAGATAAGGACACTTTTTCAAAAATACCAAACCCAAAAAACTCCAGAAATGCCCCCCAAATAACCCAAAACGACCCACTAGGTCTGGTTTAAACCAAAAATGAACATATGTCGAAATAGGTATCGTTTCCAAGGTCACGACCCTCAACATTGCATCCACACGTCTAATTAGAGATAAGGACACTTATTAGAGAATCCCAAACCCAAAAAAGTATTAAAATGACCCCAAATAACCCCGAACGACTCACCCGATCTGGTTTAAACCAAAAATTAACATACGCCAAAATAGTTATCGATTCAAAGATCACGACCCTCAACATCGCATCCACACATTTAAGAAGAGATAAGGACATTTTTTTAAATACCAAACCCAAAAAAGTACGAAATGCCCCAAAATGACCCCATACCACCTACCCGATCTGGTTTAAATCGAAAATGAATATATGTCGAAATAGGTATCGATTCGAAGGTCACGACCCTCAACATTGCATCCACACGCCTAATTAGAGTTAAGGAAAATTTTTAGAGAAGCGCATACCCAAAAATGTAGAGAAATGCCCCTAAATCACCCCAAACGACTAACTCGGTCAAAGCTAAATAAAAATGAACATATGTCGAAATAGGAATTGATTCAAAAGTCACGACCCTCAACTTCGCATCCACACTTCTAATTAGAGATATGGACACTTTTTCTAAAATACCAAACCCAAAAATGTATAGAAATGCCCCCAAATAACTCCAAACGACCCAACCGATCAGGTTTAAATCGAAAATGAACATATGACAAAATAGGAATCGATTCGAAGGTCACGACCCTCAACATTGCATCCACATGTCTAATTAGAGATAAAGACACTTTTTAGAGAATCCCAAACCCAAAAGAGTGCAGAAATAACCCCAAACGACTCATCCGGTCTGGTTTAAACCGAAAATGAACATATGTTGAAATAGGTATCGATTAGAAAGTCACGACCCTCAACATTACATCCACATGTCTTATAAGAAATAAGGACACTTTTCAGAAAATATCAAACCCAAAATAGAAAAGAAATGCGCCCAAATAACATAAAAAGACCCTCCCATTCTGGTTTGAACCGAAAATGAACATATGTCGAAATAGGTATAGATTTGAAGGTCACAACCTTCAACATCGCATCCACACGTCTAATAAGAGAAAATGACACTTTTTAGAAAATACAAACCCAAAATAGTACAGCAATGCCCCCAAATAACACCAAACTACCCACCCGGTCTAGTTTAAACCGAAAATGAACATATGCCAAAATAGCAGTGGATTTGATGGTCACGACCTTCAACATCGCATCCACACATTTAACAAGAGATAAGGACACTTTTTAAAAATACCAAACCAAAAATGTACAGAAATGCCCCAAATAACCCCAAACGACCCACCGGTCCTGGTTTAAACCGAAAATGAACATATGTCAAAATAGGGGTCGATTCGAAAGTCATGACCCTCAACATCGCATCCACACATCTAATAAGAGATAAGGACACTTTTAGAGAATCCCAAACCCAAAAACGTACAGAATGCCCCCAAATAACCCCAAATGACCCTCCCGTCTGGTTTAAACCGAAAATGAATACATGTCGAAATAGGTATTGATTCGAAAGTGAAGTCCCTCAAGATCGCATTCACACGTCTAATAAGAGATAAGCACAATTTTTAGAGAATCCCAAACCCAAAAAGGTACGGAAATGTCCCTAAATAACCCCAAACGACCCTCCGTCCTGGTTAGAACCGAAAATGAACATATGTCAAAATAGGTATCGATTCGAAAGTGACAACCCCCAACATCGCATCCACACCTCTAATAAAAGATAAGGACACTTATTAGAGAATCTCAAACACAAAAAAGTGCAGAAATAAGCCCAAATAACCCCAAATGACTCACCCGGTATGCTTTAAACCGAAAATGAACATATGTCCAAATAGTTATCGATTCGAAAGTCACGACCCTCAACATTGCATCCACATGTCTACTAAGAGATAAGGACACTTCTTAGAAAATATAAAACCCATAATAGTAAAAAATGCACCCAAATAACCCCAAACGATCCAACCGATCTGGTTTAAACCGAAAATGAACATATGCTGAAATAGGTATCGATTCGAAGGTCACGACCCTCAACATCGTATCCACACGTCTAATTAGAGATAAGGACACCTTTTCGAAAATACGAAACCCAAAAAAGTATCGAAATGCCCCAAATAACGCAAACGACCCGCCGGTCTGGTTTAAATCGAAAATGAACATATGTCGAAATAGGTATCGATTCGAAGGCCACGACCCTCAACATCGGATCCACACGTCTATTTAGAGTGGAGGACACTTTTAGAGAAGCCCAAACCCAAAAAAGTGCAAATTAACCCCAAATAACCCCAAACACGCTCTCGGTTTAATTTAAACCGAAAATAAACATAGGTCAAAATAGGTATCGATTCGAGAGTCACGACCCTCAACATCGCATCCAAACATCTAATAAAAGATAAGGACACTTTTTAGAAAATACAAACCCAAAATAGTACAGAAATGCCCCCAAATAACACCAAACTACCCACCCGGTCTAGTTTAAACCGAAAATGAACATATGTCGAAATAGCAATGTATTCGATGGTGACGACCTTCATCATCGCATCCACACATTTAACAAGAGATAAGGACACTTTTTCGAAAATACCAAACCAAAAAAAGTATAGAAATGCCCCAAAATAACCACAAACGACCCACCCGGTCTGGTTTAAATCGAAAATGAACATATGTAGAAATAGGCGTCGATACGAAAGTCACGACCCTCAACATCGCATCCATAATCTAATAAGAGATAAGGACACTTTTTAGAGAATCCCAAACCCAAAAACGTACAGGAATGCCCCCAATTAACCCCAAATGACCCTCCCGGTCTGGTTTAAACCAAAAATGAACATATATTGAAATAGGTATTGATTCGAAAGTCAAGTCCCTCAAGATCGTATTCACACGTCTAATAAGAGATAAGCAAAGTTTTTGAGAATCCCAAACCCAAAAAGGTATGGAAATGTCCCCAAATAACCCCAAACGACCCTCCCGGTCTGGTTCGAATCGAAAATGAACATATGTCGAAATAGGTATCGATTCGAAAGTGACAACCCTCAACATCGCATCCACACCTCTAATAAAAGATAAGGACACTTATTAGAGATTCTCAAACCGAAAAAAGTGCGTAAATAAGCTCAAATAACCCCAAACGACTCACCCGGCATGATTTAAACCGAAAATGAACATATGTCCAAATAGGTATCGATTTGAAAGTCACGACCCTCAACATTGCATCCACATGTCTAATAAGAGATAAGGACACTTTTTAGAAAATATCAAACCCATAATAGTAAAGAAATGCACCCAAATAACCCCAAACGACCCACCCGGTCTGGTTTAAACCAAAAATGAACATATGCCAAAATACGTAGCGATTCGAAGGTCACGACCCTCAACATCGCTTCCACAAGTCTAATTAGAGATAAGGACACTTTTTCGAAAATACGAAACCCAAAAAGAATAGAAATGCCCCCAAATAACCCCAAACGACCTGTCCGGTCTGGTTTAAACAAAAAATGAACATATGTCAAAACAGGTATCGATTCGAAGCCCACGACCCTCAACATCGGATCTACACGTCTAATTAGAGTTAAGGACACTTTTTAGAGAAGCCCAAACCCAAAAAAGTGCAGAATTAACCCCAAAAAACCCCAAACGATGCACCCCGGTTTAGTTTAAACCGAAAATAAACATAGGTCAAAATAGGTATCGATTCGAAAGTCACGACCCTCAACATCGCTTCCAAACGTCTAATAAGAGATAAGGACACTTTTTAGAAAATACCAAGCCCAAAAAGGTACGAAATGCTCTCGAAAAACCCCAAACGACCCTCCGTCTGGTTTGAACCGAAAATGAACATATGTCAAAATAGGTATAGATTCGAAGATCACGACCTTCAACATCGCATCCACACGTCTAATAAGAGAAAAGGACACTTTTTAGAAAATACCAAACCAAAAAAAGTACAAAAATGCTCCAAAATAACCCCAAACGACCCACCCGGTCTGGTTTAAACTGAAAATAAACATATGTCAAAATAGGCGTCGATACGAAAGTCACGACCCTCAACATTGCATCCACAATCTAATAAGAGATAAGGACACTTTTTAGAGAATCCCAAATTCAAAAACGTACAGGAATGCCCCCAAATAACCCCAAATGACCCTCCCGGTCTGGTTTAAATCGAAAATGAACATATATCAAAATAGGTATTGATTCGAAAGTCAAGTCCCCCAAGATCGTATTCACACGTCTAATAAGCGATAAGCACAGTTTTTAGACAATCCCAAACCCAAAAAAAGAATAGAAGTGCCCCCAAATAACCCCAAACCACCCTTCGGTCTGGTTAGAACCGAAAATGAACATATGTCAAAATACGTATCGATTCGAAAATGACAACCCTCAACATCGCATCCACACCTATAATAAAAGATAAGGACACTTATTAGAGAATCTCAAACCGAAAAAGTGCAGAAATAAGCCCGAATAACCCCAAACGACTCACCCGGTATGGTTTAAACCGCAAATGAACATATGTCCAAATAGGAATCGATTCGAAAGTCACGACCCTCAACATTGCATCCACATGTCTAATAAGAGATAAGCACACTTTTTAGAAAATATCAAACCCATAATAGTAAAGAAATGTGCCCAAATAACCCCAAACGACCCACCCGGTCTGGTTTAAACCGAAAATGAACATATGCCAAAATAGGTATCGATTCGAAGGTCACGACCCTCAACATCGTATCCACACGTCTAATTAGAGATAATGACACTTTTTTGAAAATACGAAACCCAAAAAGAATAGAAATGCCCCCAAATAACCCCAAACAACCTGTCCAGTCTGGTTTAAATCGAAATGAACATATGTCGAAATAGGTATTGATTTGAAGCCCACGACCCTCAACATCGGATCTACACGTCTAATTAGAGTTAAGGACACTTCTTAGAGAAGCCCAAACCCAAAAAAGTGCAGAATTAACCCCAAATAACCCCAAACGACGCACCCCGATTTAGTTTAAACCAAAAATAAACATAGGTCAAAATAGGTATCGATTCGAAAGTCACGACCCTCAACATCGTATCCAAACGTCTAATAAAAGATAAAGACACTTTTTAGAAAATACCAAGCCCAAAAAGGTACAGAAATACTCCCAAATAACCCCAAACGACCCTCCCAGTCTGGTTTGAACCGAAAATGAACATATGTCGAAATTGGTATAGATTCGAAGGTCACAACCTTCAACATC
>NW_025317559.1:0-56800 GCF_018873765.1 Telopea speciosissima
TCTGGTTTGGTATTTTCTAAAGTGTCCTTATCACTTATTAGACATGTGGACGAGATGTTGAGGGTCATGACCTTCGAATCGATAGCTATTTCGCATATGTTCATTTTCCATTTAAACCAGATAGGGTGGGTGCTTTTGGGGTTATTCGGGGGCATTTTCGTACTCTTTTTGGGTTTGGAATTCTCTAAAAGTGTCCTTATCTCTTATTAGAAGCGTGGATGAGATGTTGAGGGTCGTGACCTTCGAATCGATACCTATTTTGACATATGTTCATGTTCGGTTTAAACCAGACCGAGGGTCATTTAGGGTTATTTGGGGGTGTTTCCTAAGTACTTTATGGGTTTGGTGTTTTCTAAAAAAGTGTCCTTATCCCTTATTAGACGTATGGATGCGATGTTGAGGGTTGTGACCTTGAATCGATACCTATTACTTAAGCATATGCTCATTTACTATTTAAACCAGACGGTGGGTCGTTTGGGGTTATTTTGTGGTGTTTCTGTACTTTTATGGGTTTGGTATTTTCAAAAAAGTGTACTTATCTCTTATTAGAGGTGTGGATGCGATGTTGAGGATCGTGACCATCGAATCGATATCTATTTAGGCATATGTTCATTTTCGGTTTAAAACCAGACTGGTAGTCGTTTGGGTTTATTTGGGGGTATTTCTGTACTTTTTTTTGGGTTTTGTATTTTCTTAAAAATGTCCTTATCTCTTATTAGACATGTGGATGCGATGTTGAGGGTCGTTACCTTCGAATCGATACCTATTTCGACATATGCTCATTTTCGGCTTAAACGGACCTGGAGTGGGTCGTTTGGGGTTATTTGGGGTTATTTCTGTACTTTTTATGGGTTTAGAATTTTCTAAAAAAGTGTGCTTATCTCTTATTAGACGTATGAATGCGATGTTGAGGTTGTGACCTTCAAATCCGATACCTATTTCGGCATATGTTCATTTACGATTTAAACCTGACCAGGGTGGGTCGTTTGGGGTTATTTTGTGGTATTTCTGTACTTTTTTTTGTGTGTTCTGTATTTTCTAAAAAGTTTCCTTATCTTTAATTAGACATGTGGATGCAATGTTGAGGGTCGTGACCATCGAATCAATACCTATTTCGACATATGTTTATTTTCGGTTGAAACCAACTGGGTGGATCGCTTGGGGTTATTTTGGGGCATTACCGAACTTTTTTGGGTTTAGTATTTTCTAATAAGTTCCCATGTCTCTTATTAGACGTGTGGATGCGATGTTGAGGGTCGTGACCTTCGAATCGATACCTATTTGGACATATGTTCATTTTCGGTTTAAACCAGATCGGGTGGGTCGTTTAGGGTTATTTGGGGCATTTCTATACTTTTTAGGTTTGGGATTCGCTAAAAGTGTCCTTATCTCTTATTAGACGTGTGGATGCCAAGTTCAGGGTCATGATCTTCAAATCGATATCTATTCGGCATAATTTTATTTTCGTTTTAAACCGGAACGGGTGGGTCGTTTGGGTTATATTTGGGGACTTTTCTTTACATTTTAGGTTTGGTATTTTCTAAAAAGTGTCCTCATATCTTATTAAACATGTGGATGCGATGTTGAGGTCGTGACCTTTAAATTGATACCTATTTCGACATATGTTCATTTTCGATTTAAACCAGATAGGGTGGTCGTTTAAGGTTATTTGGGGCATTTCTTGTACTTTTTGGGTTTGGAATTTTCTAAAAGTGTCCCTTGTCTCTTATTAAATATGTGGATGAGATGTTGAGGGTCGTGACCTTCTGAATCATACCTATTTCGACATATGTTCATTTACTTGTTTAAACCAAACCGAAGGGTCGTTTGGGGTTGTTCCAGTGTTTTCTTTACTGCAGTGGTTTGGTATTTTCTAAAAGTGTCCTTATCCCTTATTAGAAGTATGGATTCATGTTGGGGTCGCCACCTTCAATTGATACCTATTTCGCATATGTTCATTTTTGGTTTAAACTAGATCGAGGGTCGCGGTTGGGGTTATTTGGGGGTATATTTTTGGTACTTTTTGGGTTTGGGAATTACGAAAAGAGTCTGTATTTCTAATTAGATATGAGGATGCGTATGTTGAGGGTCGTGCCCTTCGAATCGATACCTATTTTGACATCTCGTTACAATTTTCGGGTTAAACTAGATCGTGGTCGCCTGGGGTTTTTTTGTGCAATTTCTATACTTTTATGCGCTTAGTATTATCTAAAAGTGTCTTTATCTTCTTCTTATTAGACGTGACGGACGCGCCGTTGAGGATCGCGACCTTCGACCGATATCTATTTCCGACACATATTCATTTTCTCGTTTAAACCAGATTGAGTGAGTCGTTTAGGGTTATTTGGGGGCATTTTTGTACTTCTTTGGGTTTGGTATTTTCTAAAAGTGTCCTTATCTCTTATTAGACTTGTGGATGCAATGTTGAGGGTTGTGACCATCTAATCGATTCATATTTTGATATGTTCATTTTTGGTATAAACCAAACCGTCGTGGGTCGTTTGAGTTTATTTGGTGCTTTTTTGTACTTTTTTGGGTTTTGTATTTTCTAAAAGTTTCCATATCTCTTATTAGACGCGGTGGATACAATGTTGAGGGTCTGACTTTGAATCGATTCTTATTTCCCGGCATATGTTCATTTTCGGTTTAAACTAGACTCCTGGTCTGCTTGGATTTATTTGGGGCATTTCCATCTTTTTTGGGTTTCAGCATTTTCTAAAAGTGTCCTTATCTCTTATTAGACTGTGGATGCGTATGTTGAGGGTCGTGGACCTTCAATCGATCCCTATTTTGCATAAGTTCATTTTCAATTTAAACCATACTAGGTGGGCTGTCAGGGGTTATTTGGGGGACATTTGTGTACTTGTTTGGGATTGGGAATCTCTAAAAAGTGTCCTTATCTCTTATTAGACATGTGGATGCGATGTTGAGGGTCGTGAGCTTCAGATCGATACCTATTTCAACATATGTTAATTTTTGGTTTAAACTAGACCACATGTGTCATGGCGCATAGTACTATTTTTGGGTTTGGTATTTTCTAAAAGTGTCCTTATCTTTAATTAGACATGTGGATGCAATGTTGAGGGTTGTGACCATCGAATCAATACCTATTTTGACATATGTTTATTTTTGGTTTAAACCAGTCCGGAGGATCGCTTGGGGTTATTTCTGGGGCATTTCTGACTACTTTTTGGGTTTAGTATTTTCTAAAAAAGTTTCCATATCTCTTATTAGACGTGTGGATGCGATGTTGAGGGTCGTGACCTTCAATCGATACCTATTTGGACATACATTCATTTTCGGTTTAAACCAGACCGGTGGGTCGCTTGGGGTTATTTGGGGCATTTTCTATACTTTTTGGTTTGGGATTCTCTAAAGTGTCATTATCTCTTATTAGACGTTTGATGCTAAGTTGAGGGTCGTGATCTTCAAATCGATACCTATTTCAACATATGTTCATTTTCGGTTTAAACCAGACTGGGTGGGTCGTTTGGGGATATTTGGGGGCATTTTTGTCCTTTTTAGGTTTAGTATTTTCTAAAAAATGTCCTTATCTCTTATTAGACATGTGGATGCGATGTTGACTGGGTCGTGGACTCTTTGAATCAATACTCTATTTTGACATATGTTCATTTTCTGTTTAAACCGCACTGGTGGGTCATTTGGGGTTATTTTGAGGTATTTCTAGAGTACTTTTATGGGTTTGGTATTTTCTAAAAAGTGTCCTTATCTCTTATTAGACGTATGGATACGATGTTGATGATCGTGACCTTTCGGAATCGATATCTATTTCGACACATGTTCAAGCTTTGTTTAAACCAGATCGGGTGAGTCGTTCAGGGTTATTTGGGGGCATTTTATATACTTTTTTGGTTTGGTATTTTCAAAAAAGTGCTTATTCTCTTATTGGAGTGTGAATACGATGTTGAGGATCATGATTCATCGAATCGATATCTCATTTCAAAGATAGGTTCATTTTCGGTTGTAAACTCGGACCGGTTGAGTCGTTTGGGCTTATTTGGGGCATTTCTATACTTTTTTGGGTTTTGAATTTTCTAAAAAGTGTCCTTATCTCTTATTAGACATGTGGATGCGATGTTGAGGGTCGTTACCTTTGAATCGATACCAATTTTACATATGTTTATTTTTGGCTTAAACCAGAGCGGGTGGGTCGTTTGGGTTATTTGGGGGTATTTCTGTACTTTTTATGGGTTGGAAATTTTCTAAAAGTGTGCTTATCTCTTATTAGACGCTGATGAATACGATGTTGAGGGTTGTGACCTTCAAATCGAACCTATTTCTGCATATGTTCATTTACGATTTAAACCAGACCCGATGGGTCGTTGGGTTCGCTCAGTCGCGTGATTTAGGGTGGTATTTCTGTACTTTTTATGGGTGCTTGGTATTTTCTAAAAGTGTCCTTATCTTTAATTAGACATGTGGATGCAATGTTGAGGGTCATGACCATCGAATCAATACCTATTTTGACATATGTTTATTTTCGGTTTAAACCAGATGGTGGGTGGCTTGGGGATTATTTCGGGCATTTCTAAACTTTTTTGGGTTTGGTATTTTCTAAAAAGTTTCCATATCTCTTATTCGACGTGGTGGATGCGTGTTGAGGGTCGTGACCTCTGAATCGATACCTATTTGACATATGTTCATTTTTCGATTTAAAAACCAGACCGGTGTGGGTCGTTTGGGGTTATTTGGGGAATTTCTATACTTTTTGGGTTTGGGATTCTCTAAAAAGTGTCCTTATCCCTTATGAGATGTTTGGATGCGAAGTTGAGGGTCGTGATCTTCAAATCGATACCTATTTCTGGGACTTATTTTCATTTTTGGTTTTAACCGAATGGGTGGGTCGCTTGGGCTTATTTGGGGACATTCTGTGCTTTTTCGGTTTGGTATTTTCTAAAAGTGTCCTTATCACTTATTAGACATGTGGACGCGATATGTTGAGGGTCATGACCTTCGAATCAATAGATATTTCGGCATATGTTCATTTTCCATTTAAACCAGATAGGTGGGTCATTTGGGGTTATTTGGGGGCATTTCTGTACCTTTTTTGGGTTTGGAATTCTCTAAAAAGTGTCCTTATCTCTTATTAGAAGCGTGGATGAGATGTTAAGGGTCGTGGACCTTCGAATCGATACCTATTTTGGACATATGTTCATGTTCGGTTTAAACCAGACCGGGAGGGTCATTTAGGTTGTCAGGTGCATTTCTGTACTTTTATGGGTTTGGTGTTTTCTAAAAAGTGTCCTTATCCTTATTAGACGTATGGATGCGATGTTGAGGGTTGTGACCTTTCGAATCGATACCTATTACGGCATATGCTCATTATAATTTAAACCCCAGACCGGTGGGTCGTTTGGGGTTATTTTGTGGTGTTTCTGTACTTTTATGGGTTTGGTATTTTCAAAAAGTGTACTTACTCTCTTATTAGAGGTGTGGATGCGATGTTGAGGATCGTGACCATCGAATCGATATCTATATTTAGGCATAGGTTCATTTTCAAACAAACCAGACCCGTAGGTCGCTTACGTTTATTTGGGGGTATTTCTGTACTTTTTTGGTTTTGTATTTTCTAAAAATGTCCTTATCTCTTATTAGGACGTGGTGGATGCGATGTTGAGGGTCGTTACCTCTGAATCGATACCTATTTCGTACATATGTTCATTTTCGGCTTAAACCAGACTGGTGGGTCGCTTTGGGGTTATTTGGGGGTTATTTCTGTACTTTTATGGGTTTAGAATTTTCTAAAAAGTGTGCTTATCTCTTATTAGACGTATGAATGCGATGTTGAGGGTTGTGACCTTCAAATCGATACCTATTTCTGCAGACATATGTTCATTTACGATTTAAACCTGACCGGGTGGGTCGCTTGGGGTTATTTTGTGGTATTTCTGTACTTTTGTGGTTCTGTATTTTCTAAAAAGTGTCCTTATCTTTAATTAGACATGTGGATGCAATGTTGAGGGTCGTGACCATCGAATCAATACCTATTTTGACATATGTTTATTTTTCGGCTGAAACTAACTGCGGGTGGATCGTTTGGGGTTATTTTGGGGCATTTCAACTTTTTTGGGTTTAGTATTTTCTAATAAGTTTCCATGTCTCTATTAGACGTGTGGATGCGATGTTGAGGGTCGGACCTTCAATCGATACCTATCTCTGGACATATGTTCATTTTCGGTTTAAACCAGATCGGGTGGGTGCGTTTGGGGTTATTTGGGGCATTTCTATACTTTTTTAGGTTTGGGATTCGCTAAAAGTGTCCTTATCTCTTATTAGACGCTTAGATGCCAAGCTTGAGTGTCATGATCTTCAAATCGATATCTATTTCGACATAATTTTATTTTTGCTTTAAACCGAATGGGTGGGTCTTTTGGGCTTATTTGGGGACTTTTCTTTACATTTTAGGGTTTGGTATTTTCTAAAAGTGTCCTCTTACATCTTATTAGACATGTGGATGCGATGTTGAGGGGGTCGTGACTTTAAATTGATACCTATTTCGATATATGTTCATTTTCGATTTAAACCGAGATAGGGTTGGTCGTTTAGGGTTATTTGGGGTGGGCATTGTACTTTTGGGTTTGGAATTCTCTCCAAAAAGTGTCCTTATCTCTTATTAAATGTGTGGATGAGATGTTGAGGGTCGTGACCTTCAATCAATACTTCATTTCGACATATGTTCATTTTTGGTTTAAACCAGATTCGGGTGGGTCGTTTGGGGGTTATTTGGGAGTGTTTCTTTACTTTATGGGTTTGGTAGTTATTTTAAAAAGTGTCCTTATCCCATATTAGACTTATGGATGCGATGTTGGGAGTCACATATCTTCAATTGATTCCTATTTTGGCATATGTTCATTTTCATTTTAAACCAGCCCGTGGGCGCTTTGGGATTATTTGGTGGCATTTAAGTGCTTTGTTGGGCTTGGGAAATTACTAAAAAGAGTCCTGTATCTCTAATTAGATGTGAGGATGCGATGTTGAGGGTCGTGCCCTTGAATCGACACCTATTTTGACATATGTTAATTTTCGGTTAAACTAGACCGGGTAAGGTCGTTTGGGGTTGTTTTTGTGCAATTTCTATACTTTTATGCGTTTGGTATTATCTTTAAAAAAGTGTCTTTATCCCTTATTAGACGCGTGGATGCGATGTTGAGGGTCGTGACCTTTCAATCGATATCTATTTTGAAACATATTCATTTTTGGTTTAAACCAGATCGGGAGTCGTTTAGGGTTATTTAAGGGCATTTTTGTACTTTATTTGGGTTTGGTATTTTCTAAAATGTGTACTTATCTCTTATTAGACTTGTGGATGCGATGTTGAGAGTAGTGACCATCGAATCGATACCCATTTCAAGCATATGTTCATTTTTGGTATAAACCGCAACCGGGTGGGTCGCTTTGCGTTTATTTGGGTGCATTTTTGTACTTTTTTGGGATTTGTAATTTTTAAAAAGTTTCCATATCTCTTATTAGGACGTGTGGATAAAATGTTGAGGGTCGTGACTCTTCGAATCGGTTCCTTTTTCTGGCATATGTTCATTTTCGGGTTTAAACTTAGACCGGGTTGGTCATTTGGGGTTATGTGTGGGCATTTCTGTACTTTTTTAAGTTTAGTATTTTCTAAAAAAGGTCTTTATCTCATATTAGACGTGTGGATGCGATGTTGAGGGTCGTGACCTTCGAATCGATCCCTATTTCGGCATAAGTTCATTTTCAATTTAAACCAGAACTGGTGGGTCGTTTGGTGTTATTTGGGGACATTTCTATACTTATTTGGGATTGGGAATCCCTAAAAAGTGTCATTAGCTCTTATTAGACAAGTGGATGCGAGGTTGAGGGTCGTGACATTCGTATCAATACCTATTTCGACATATGTTAATTTTGGTTTAAACTAGATCGGCGTGTGTGTCGTTGGGGGTTTTTAGGGTTTGTTATTTTCTAAAAAGTGTCCTTATCTCTTATTAGACATGTGGATGCGATGTTCGAGAATTGTCACCGTGACCTTCGAATCGATACCTATTTCGGTATATGTTCGTTTTTCGTTTTAAACCAGACCGGTGGGTCATTTGGGGTTATGTGTGGGCATTTCTGTACTTTTTTAAGTTTAGTATTTTTCTAAAAAAGGTCTTTATCTCATAATTAGACATGTGGATGCGATGTTGAGGGTCGTGACCTTCGAATAAGTACCTATTTCGGTATATGTTCATTTTCGAGGTAAACCAGACTGGGTAGGTTGTTTTGGGTTATTTGGGGGCATTTCTGCACTTTTTTGGGTTTGGGATTTTCTAAAAAGTGTCCTTATCTCTAATTAGACCTGTGGATGCGTTGTTGAGGGTCCCGACCTTCTAATTGAAACCTATTTTGACATATGTTGATTTTCAGTTTAAACTAGACCGGGTGGGTCGTTTGGGGTTATTTTCTGGTATTTCTGTACTTTTATGGGTTTGGTATTTTCCAGAAAGTGTCCTTATCTCTTATTAGACATATAGATGTGATGTTGAGGGTCGTGACCTTCGAATCGATATCTATTTCGACATTATGTTCATTTTAGGTTTAAACCAGGACCCGGGTGAGTCGTTCAGGGTTATTTGAGGGCATTTCTGTACTTTTTTAGGTTGGGTATTTTCAAAAAAGTGTACTTATCCCCTTATTAGAGGTGTGGATCGATGTTGATGGTCTTGACCATTGAATCGATATCTATTTTGGCATATGTTCATTTTTTATTTAAACCAGACCGGGTGGTCGTTTGGGTTTATTTGGGGGCATTTCTGTACTTTTTTGTGTTTTGTATTTTCTAAAAAGTGTCCTTATCTCTTATTAGACGTGTGGATGCGATGTTGGGTGTCGTGACCTTCAATCGATACCTATTTTGACATATGTTCATTTTAGCTTAGCAACCAGACCGCTAGGTTGTTTGGGGTTATTTGGGGTATTTCTATACTTTTATGGGTTTGGGATTTTCTAAAAAAGTGTCCTTATCTCTTATTAGACGTATGGATGCAATGTTGAGGGTTGTGACCTTCGAATTGATACACTGTTTCGGCATGTGTTCATTTATGATTTAAACCAGACCAAGGTGGGTCGTTTGGGATTATTTTTGTGGTATTTACGTACTTTAATGGGTTTGGTATTTTCTAAAAAGTGTCCTTATCGCTTATTAGACATGTGGATGCGAGTGTTAAGGGTTGTGACCTTCGGAATCGATACCTATTTCAACATATGTTCGTTTTGATTTAAACCAGATTGGTGGGTCGCTTGTGGTTATTTGGGGCATTTATGTACTTTTTTAGGTTTGGTATCTTTTTAAAAGTTTCCATATCTCTTATTAGACGTGTGGATGCGATGTTGAGGGTCGTGACCTTCGAATCGGGATAATTATTTTGGCATATTTTCATTTTGGTTCGCGCCAGACCGGGTGGGTCGTTTGGGGTGATTTTGGGGCATTTCTGTATTATTTGGGTTTGGGATTCTCTAAAAGTGTCCTTATCTCTTATATAGTGGACACGAAAGTTGAGCGTCATGATCTTCAAATCGATACCTAGTTCGACATATGTTCATTTTTTTGTTTAAACCGAGAAATGTGGATCGTTTGGGGTTATTTGGGGACATTTGTACTTTTTAGGGTTTGATATTTTCTAAAAGTGTCCTTATTACTTATTATACATGTGGATGCGATGTTGACGGTCGTTACCTTCGAATCGATACCTTTTTTCAAAATCTGCATGTGTTCATTTTCGATTTAAACCAGATACGGTGGGTCATTTGGGGTTATTTGGGAGCATCTTTGTACTTTTTTGGGTTTGGAAATCTATAAAAAGTGTCCTTATATCTTATTAGACGTGTGGATGCGATGTTGAGGGTCGTGACCTTCCAATCGATACCTATTTCAACATAGGTTCATTTTAGGTTTGAACCAGACCGGGTGGGTCGTTTGGGGTTATTTGGGGTATTTCTATACTTTTATGGGTTTGGTATTTTCTAAAAAGTGTCCTTATCTCTTATTAGACGTATGGATGCAATGTTGAGGGTTGTGACCTTCGAATCGATACCTGTTTCGGCATGTGTTCATTTACGATTTAAACCAGACCGGGAGGGTCGTTTGGGGTTATTTTGTGGTATTTCTGTACTTTAATGGGTTTGGGATTTTCTAAAAAGTGTCATTATCTCTAATTAGATGTGTGGATGCGATGTTGAGGGTCGTGATCTACGAATCGATACCTATTTCGAAATATGTTTATTTTTGGCTTAAATCAGACCGGGTGGGTTGTTTGGGGTTATTTAGGGGTATTTCTATACTTTTATGGGTTTGGTATTTTCTAAAAAGTGTCCTTATGTGTTATTAGACGTGTGGATGCGATGTTGAGGGTCGTGACCTTCGAATCGATAGCTATTTCGGCATATGTTTATTTTTTATTTAAACCAAAACTGGTGGATCGTTTGGGGTTATTTGGGGGAATTTCTGTACTTTTTTAGGCTTGGGATTTACTAAAAAGTGTCCGTATCTCTAATTAGACGGGTGGATGCGATGTTGGGGGTGGTGACCTTCGAATCGATACCTATTTCGACATATGTTCATTTTTGGTTTAAACCGGACCGAGGTGGATCGTTTGGGGTTATTTTGTGCTATTTCTATACTTTTATGCGTTTAGTATTTTCTAAAAAGTGTCATTATCTCTTATTAGACGTATGGATGCGATGTTGAGGATCGTGACCTTCGAATCGATATCTATTTCGACACATGTTTATTTTTGGCTTAAACCAGACTGGGTGATGCGTTTGGGGTTATTTGGGGGCATTTTTGTACTTTTCTAGGTTTGGTATATTCTAAAAAATGTACTTATCTCTTATTAGACTTGTGAATGCGATGTTGAGGGACGTGGCCATCGAATCGATACCTATTTTGACATATGTTCATTTTCGGTTTAAACCAGACCGGGTGGGTCGTTTGGGGTTATTTGGGGTATTTCCTGTACTTTTATGAGTTTGGTATTTTCTAAATAGTGTCCTTATCTGTTATTAGACGTATGGATGCAATGTTGAGGGTTGTGACCTTCGAATCGATACCTATTTTGGCATGTGTTCATTAACGATTTAAACGGACCCGGTGGGTCGTTTGGGGATATTTTGTGGTATTTACTGTACTTTACCGGGTTTGGTATTTTCTAAAAAGTGTCATTATCTCTTATTAGACATGTGGATGCAATGTTAAAGGGTCGTGACCTTGAATCGATACCTATTTTGACATATGTTCATTTTTTATTTTAAACCGGACAGGTGGGTCATTTGGGGTTATTAGGTGGCATTTCTGTACTTTAAAAGTGTCCATATCTCTTATTAGACGTGTGGATGCGATGTTGAGGGTCATGACCTTGAATCAATACCTATTTCGGCATATGTTCATTTTTGGTTTACACCGGACCGGGTGGGCCGTTTGAGGTTATTTGGGGGCATTTCTGTACTTTTTGGGTTTGGGATTCTCTAAAAAGTGTCATTATCTCTTATTAGACGTGTGGATGCGAAGTTGAGTGTCGTGATTTTCAAATCGATACCTATTTTGACATATGTTCATTTTCGCTTTAATTCGAACGGGTGGATCGTTTGGGGTTATTTGGGGACCTTTTTGCACTTTTTAGGGTTTGATATTTTCTAAAAAGTGTCCTTATATCTTATTAGACGTGTGGATACGATGTTGAGGCTCGTGACCTTCGAATCGATACCTATTTCTGCATATGTTCATTTTTGGTTTAAACCAGATAGGGTGGGTCGTTTGGGGTTATTTGGTGGCATTTTTGTACTTTTTTGGGTTTGGGAATCTCTAAAAAGTGTCCCTATCTTTTATTAGACGTGTGGATGCGATGTTGAGGGACATAACCTTTCAATCGATACCTATTTTGACATATGTTCATTTTGGGCTTAAACCAGACCAGGGTGGGTCGTTTGGGGTTATTTAGGGGTATTTCTACACTTTATGGGTTTGGTATTTTCTAAAGAGTGTCCTTATCTCTTATTAGACGTTTGGATGCGATGTTGAGGGTCGTCACCTTCGAATATATACCTATTTCGGCATATGTTCATTTTAGGTTTAAACCAGGACACGGTGGGTCGTTTGGGGTTATTTGGGGAATTTCATGTACTTTTTTGGGCTTGGGATTTACTAAAAAGTGTCCGTATCTCTAATTAGGCGGGTGGATGCGATGTTGAGGGTGGTGACCTTCGAATCGATACCTATTTTGACATATATTCATTTTTGGTTTAAACCAGACTGGGTGAGTTGTTTGGGGTTATTTGGGGGCATTTTTGTACTTTTTTGGGTTTGGTATTTTCTAAAGAGTGTCCTTATCTCTTATTAGACGTTTGGATGCGATGTTGAGGGTCGTCACCTTCGAATCGATACCTATTTCGGCATATGTTCATTTTCGGTTTAAACCAGACTTGGTGGGTCGTTTGGGGTTAATTGGGAGAATTTCTGTACTTTTTAGGGCTTGGGATTTACTAAAAAGTGTTCGTATCTCTAATTAGGCAGGTGGATGCGATGTTGAGGGTGGTGACCTTGAATCGATACCTATTTTGGACATATATTCATTTTCGGTTCAAAACAGACTGGGTGAGTTGTTTGGGGTTATTTGGGGACATTTTTGTACTTTTTTGGGTTTGGTATTTTCTAAAAAGTTTACTTATCTCTTATTAGACTTGTGGATGCGATGTTGAGGGACGTGGCCATCGAATCGATACCTATTTCGACATATGTTCATTTTCGATTTAAACCAAATCGGGTGGGTCGTTTGCGTTTATTTGGGTGCATTTTGTACTTTTTTGGGTTTGGTATTTTCTAAAAAGTTTACTTATCTCTTATTAGACTTGTGGATGCGATGTTGAGGGACGTGGCCATCGAATCGATACCTATTTCGACATATGTTTATTTTCAGTTTAAACCAAATCGGGTGGGTCGTTTGCGTTTATTTGGGTGCATTTTTGTACTTTTTTGGGTTTTGAATTTTCTAAAAAGTGTGCTTATCGCTTATTAGACATGTGGATACAATGTTGAGGGTCGTGACCTTGACTCAATTCCGTATTTCAGCATATGTTCATTTTTGTTTAAACCGAGACAGGTGTTAATCGTTTGGGGTTATTTGGGGGCATTTCGGTACTTTTTTGGGTTTGGTATTTTCTAAGTGTCCTTATCTTTTATTAGATGTGTGGATGCGATGTTGGGGGTCATGACCTTCGAATCGATCCCTATTTTGGCATATGTTCATTATTAATTTAAACCAGAACAGGTGGGTCGCTTGTGGTAATTTGGGGGCATTTTTGTACCTGTTTGGGATTGGGAATCTCTAAAAAGTGTCATTATCTCTTATTAGATGTGTGGATACGATGTTGAGGGTCGTGACCTTTGAATCGATACCTATTTCGACATATGCTCATTTTCGGTTTGAACTAGACCGCGTGGGTCGTTTGGGGTTATTTGTGGAAATTTTTGAACTTTTTAGGGTTTGGTATTTTCTAAAAAGTGTCCTTATCTTTTATTAGACATGTGGATGCGATGTTCAGGGTCGTGACTTTCGAATCGATACCTATTTCGGTCGTTTGCGTTTATTTGGGTGCATTTTTGTACTTTTTTGGGTTTTGAATTTTCTAAAAAGTGTGCTTATCGCTTATTAGACATGTGGATACAATGTTGAGGGTCGTGACCTTCGACTCAATTCGTATTTCAGCATATGTTCATTTTTTTTTTAAACCAGACCAGGTTAATCGTTTGGGGTTATTTGGGGGCATTTCGGTACTTTTTTGGGTTTGGTATTTTCTAAGTGTCCTTATCTCTTATTAGATGTGTGGATGCGATGTTGGGGGTCATGATCTTCAAATCGATACCTATTTCGACATATGTTCATTTTCGGTCTAAACTGGAACAGGTGGGTCGTTCGGGGTTATTTGGGGACATTTTTGTACTTTTTACGGTTTGGTATTTTCTAAAAAGTGTCCTTATCTCTTATTAGACGTGTGGATGCGATGTTGAGGGTCTTGACCTTCGGATCGATGCCTATTTCTGCATATGTTCATTTTCGGTTTAAACCAGATAGGGTAGGTCGTTTGGGGTTATTTGGGGGCATTTCTGTATTTTTTTGGGTTTGAAAATCTCTAAAAAGTGTCCTTATCTCTTATTAGACGTGTGGATGCGATGTTGGGGGTCGTGACCTTCCAATCGATACCTATTTCGACATATGTTAATTTTGGGTTTAAACCAGACCGGGTGAGTCGTTTAGGGTTATTTCGGGACATTTCTGTACTTTTTTGGGTTTTAGATTTTCTAAAAAGTTTCATTATCTCTAATTAGATGTGTCGATGCGATGTTGAGGGTCGTGACCTTCGAATCAATACCTATTACGACATATGGTTATTTTCGGTTTAAACCAGACCGGGTGGAATTTTGGGGTTATTTAGGGGTATTTCCATACTTTATGGGTTTGGTATTTTCTAAAAAATGTCCTCATCTCTTATTAGACGTATGGATGCGATGTTGAGGGTCATCACCTTCGAATCGATACCTATTTTGGCATATGTTCATTTTCGGTTTAAATCAGACCAGGTGGGTCGTTTGGGGTTATTTGGGGGAATTTCTGTACTTTTTTGTGCTCGGGATTTACTAAAAAGTGTCCGTATCTCTAATTAGACGTGTGGATACGATGTTGAGGGTGGTGACCTTCGAATCGATACCTTTTTCGACCTATGCTCATTTTCAGTTTAAACCAGACCGGGTGGGTCGTTTGGGGTTATTTTGTGCTATTTCTAAACTTTTATGCGTTTAGTATTTTCTAAAAAATGTCCTTATCTCTTATTAGACGTTTGGTTACGATGTTGAGGATCGTGACCATCGAATCGATAGCTATTTCGACATATGTTCATTTTTTGTTTAAACCAGACTGGGTGAGTAGTTTGGGGTTATTTGGAGGCATTTTTGTACTTTTTTGGGTTTGGTATTTTCTAAAAAGTGTCCTTACCCCTTATTAGACGTGTGCATACAATGTTGAGGGTCGTGACCTTCGAATCGATACCTATTTTTGCATATGTTGATTTGCGGTTTAAACTAGACAGGGTGGGTCGTTTGTGGTTATTTGGGGGCATTTCTGTATTTTTTTGGGTTTGGGAATCTCTAAAAAGTGTCCTTATTTCTTATTAGACGTGTGGATGAGATGTTGAGGGTCGTGACCTTCGAATCCATCCCTATTTTGGCATATGTTTATTTTCAGTTTAAACCAAATCGGGTGGGTCGTTTGGGGTTATTTGGGGGCATTTCTGTACTTGTTTGGGATTGGGAATCTCTAAAAAGTGTCCTTATCTCTTATTAGATGTGTGGATGCGATGTTGAGGGTCGTAACCTTCGAATCGATACCTATTTCATCAGATGTTCTTTTTTGATTTAACTAGACCGCGTGGGTCGTGACCCTCGAATCGATACCTATTTCGACATATGTTGATTTTCGGTTTAAACCAGACCGCGTGGGTTGTTTGGGGAAATTTTTGAACTTTTTAGGGTTTGGTATTTTCTAAAAATTTTCCTTATCTCTTATTAGACGTGTGGATGCGATGTTCAAGGTCGTGACCTTTGAATCGGTACCTATGTCGGCATATGTTCCTTTTCGATTTCAACCAAACCGGGTGGGTCTTTTGGGGTTATTTGGGGGCCTTTTTGTTCTTTTTTGGGTTTTGTATTTTCCAAAAAGTGCCTTTATCTCTTATTATACGTGTGGATGCAATGTTAAGGGTCGTGACCTTCGAATCGATACCTATTTTGACATATGTTCATTTTCGATTTAAAGCAGACCGGGTGGGTCGTTTGGGGTTATTTGGGGGTATTTCTGTACGTTTTTGGGTTTTCTATTTTCTAAAAGGTATCCTTATCTCTTATTAGACGTGTGGATGCGATATTGAGGGTTGTGGCCTTTGAATCGATAACTATTTCGGCATATGTTCATTTTCGATTTAAACCGGACTGGGTGGGTCCTTTGGTTTTATTTGAGTGCATTTTTGTACTTTTTTGGGTTTTGTATTTTCTAAAAAATGTCCCTATCTCTAATTAGACGTGTGGATACATTGTTGAGGGTCGTGACCTTCGAATCGATTCCTATTTCGGCATATGTTCATTTTAGGTCTAAACCAGACCGGGTTGGTCGTTTGTGGTTATTTGGGGGCATTTCTGTACTTTTTTGGGTTTGGTATTTTCTAAAAAGTGGCCTTATCACTTATTAGACATGTGGATGCGATATTCAGGGTCGGGACCTTCGAATTGATACCTATTTCGGCATATGTTCCTTTTCGATTTAAACCGTAACGGGTGGGTCGTTGGGGTTATATTGGGGCATTTGCATCTTGTTTTGGGTTTGATATCTTCTAAAAAGTATCCATATGTCTTATTAAACGTGTGGATGCGATGTTGAGGGTCGTGACCTTGAATCGATACCTATTTCGGCATATGTTCAATTTCGGTTTAAACTAGACCGGGTGGGTCATTTAGGGTTATTTGGGGGCATTTCTATACTTTTTTGGGTTTTGTATTTTACAAAAAATGTCCTTGTCTCTTATTAGACGTGTGGAAGCAATGTTGAGGGTCGTGACCTTCGAATCGATACCTATTTCGACATAAGTTCATTTTCGGTGTGAACCCGATCGGGTGGGTCGTTTGGGGTTATTTGGCGGCATTTCTGTACTTTTTTGGGTTTGCTATTTTCAAAATAGTGCTCTTATCTTTTATTAGACGTGTGGATGCGATGTTGAGGGTCGTGACCTTCGAATCAATACCTATTTCGGCATAAATTCATTTTCGGTTTAAACCAGGACGGGTGGGTCGTTTGGGGTTATTTGGGGGTATTTCTGTACTTTTTTGGGTTTGGGATTTTCAAAACAATGTCGTTATCTCTAATTAGACTTGTGGATGCAATGTTGAAGGTCGTGACCTTCGAATCGATACCTATTTCGACATATGTTCATTTTCAGTTTAAACAAGATCGGGTGGGTCGTTTGGGGTTATTTGGGGGTATTTCTGTACTTTTATGGGTTTGCTATTTTATAAAATGTGTCCTTATCTCTTATTAGATGTGTGGATGCGATGTTGAGGGTTGTTACCTTTAAATCGATACCTATTTCGGTATAAGCTCATTTTCGGTATAAACTAGATCGGGTGGGTCGTTTGGGATTATTTGGGGGAATTTCTGTACTTTTTTGGGTTTGGGATTTTCTAAAATGTGTCCTTGTCTCTAATTAGATGTGTGGATGCCATGTTGAGGGTTGTGACCTTTAAATCGATACCTATTTTGACATATGTTTATTTTCAGTTTAAACCAGACTGGGTGGGTCGTTTGGGGTTATTTGGGGGCATTTTTGTACATTTTTGGGCTTGGTATTTTCTAAAAAGTTTACTTATCTCTTATTAGACCGGGTGGGTCATTTGGGTTTATTTGCGTGCATTTTCATACTTTTTTGTGTTTTGTATTTTCTAAAAAGTGTCCTTATCTCTTATTAGATGTGTGGATACAATGTTGGTGGTCGTGACCTTCGAATCTATTCCTATTTCGGCATATGTTCATTTTCAGTTTAAACCAGACCGGGTGGGTCGTTTGGGGTTATTTGGGGGCATTTTTGTACTTTTTTGGGTTTGGTATTTTCTAAGTGTCCTTATCTCTTATTAGACTTGTGGTTGTGATGTTGAGGGTCGTGATCTTCGAATCGATACCTATTTTGGCATATGTTCATTTTCTGTTTAAACCAGACTGGGTGGATAATTTTGGGTTATTTGGGGGCATTTCGTTACTGGTTTGGGTTTGGGAATCTCTTAAAAGTGTCATTATCTCTTGTTAGGCATGTGGATGCAATGTTCAGTGTCGTGACCTTCGAATTGATACCTATTTCGACATATGTTCATCTTCGGTATAAACCAGACCGTGTCGGTCTTTTGGGGTTATTTGGGGAAATTCCTAAACTTTTTAGGGTTTTTAGTATTGTCTAAAAAGTGTTCTTATCTCTTATTAGACGTGTGGATGCGATGTTGAAGATTGTGACCTTCGAATCGAATTTCTATTTTTGCATATGTTCCTTTTCGGTTTAAACCAAAACGGGTGGGTCGTTGGGGTTATATGGGGGCATTTCTGTACTTTTTTGGGTTTGGCATCTTCTAAAAAGTGTCCTTATCTCTTATTAGACGTGTGGATGCAATGTTGAGGTCGTGACCTTCGAATCGATACCTATTTTGACATATTTTCATTTTCGGTTTAAACCAGATCGGGTGGGTCCTTTGGGGTGTTTTGGGGGCATTTCTATACTTTTTTGGGTTTGCTATTTTTCTAAAATGTGTCCTTATCTCTTATTGGACGTATGGATGCGATGTTGAGGGTCTGGACCTTCGAATCGATACCTAATTCGACATATGTTCATTTTCGATTTAAACCAGACCGCGTGGGTTGTTTGGGGTTATTTGGGGAAATTTCTGAACTTTTTAGGGTTTGGTATTTTCTAAAAAGTGTCATTATCTCTTACTAGACGTGTGGATGTGATGTTGAGGCGTGACTTTTTAATTGATACCTATTTTGGCATATGTTCTTTTTCGGTTTAAACCAGAACGGGTGGGTCTTTGGGGTTATTTGGGAGCATTTCTATACTTTTTTGGGTTTGGTATTTTCTAAAAAGTGTCCTTGTCTCTTATTAGACGTGTGGTTGTGATGTTGAGGGTCGTGACCTTCGAATTGATACCTATTTTGGCAAATGTTCATTTTCGGTTTAAAACAGACCGGGTAGGTGGTTTGGGGTTATTTGGGGGCATTTCTGTACATTTTTGGGTTTTTGTATTTTCTAACAAGTGTCCTTATCTCCTTTTAGACGTGTGGATGCAATGTTGAAGGTCGTGACCTTTGAATCGATACCTATTTCGACATATGTTCATTTTGACTTTAAACCAGACCGGGTGGGTCGTTTAGGGTTATTTGGTAGCATTTCTGTACTTTTTTGGGTTTGCTATTTTCTAAAAAGTGTCATTATCTCTTATTAGAAGTGTGAATGTGATGTTGAGGGTCCTGATCTTCGAATTGATACCTATATCGGTAAATGTTCATTTTCAGTTTAAACCAGACCGGGTGGGTCGTTTGTGGTTATTTGGGGGCATTTCTGCACTTTTTTTGTTTTTGTATTTTTCAAAACGTTTCCTTATCTCTTTGTAGACGTGTGGATGCAATACTGAGGGTCGTGACCTTCGAATCGATACCTAGGTCGACATATGTTTATTTTTGGTTTAAACTAGACTAGGTGGGTCATTTTGGGTTATTTGGGGGCATTTCTGTGCTTTTTCGGGTTTGCTATCTTCTAAAAAGTGTCCTTATCTCTTATTAGACGTGTGGATGTGATGTTGAGGGTCGTGACCTTCGGATCGATACCTATTTCAGCATTTATTCATTTTCGGTTTAAACCAGGACGGGTGGGTCATTTGGGGTTATTTTGGGGTATTTCTATACTTTTTTGGGTTGGGATTTTCTAAAAAGTGTCCTTATCTCTAATTAGACATGTGGATGCGATATTGAGGGTCGTGACCTACGAATCGATACCTATTTCGACATATGTTCATTTTCGGTATAAACCAGACCGAGTGTGTCATTTGGGATTATTTGGGGGTATTTCTGCACTTTTATGACTTTGGAATTTTCTAAAATGTGTCCTTATCTCTTTTTAGATGTGTGGATGCGATGTTGAGGGCCGTAACCATCGAATCGATACCTATTTTGGCATTAGTTCATTTTCTGTTTAAACTAGAGTGGGTGGGTCGTTAGGGGTTATTTGGGACCATTTCTGTACTTTTTTGGGTTTGGGATTTTCTAAAATGTGTCCTTATCTCTAATTAGACTTGTGGATGCGATGTTGAGGTCGTGACCTTTGAATCGTTACCTATTTCGACATATGTTCTTTTTCGATTTAAACCAGACTGGGTGGGTCGCTTGGGGTTATTTGGGGGTGTTTTTGTACTTGTATGGGTTTGGTATTTTCTAAAAAGTGTCCTTATCTCTTATTAGCCGTATGGATGCGATGTTGAGGGTCGTGACCTTCGAATCGATATTTATTTGGGCATATGTTCATTTTCAGTTTAAACCGGACCGATGGGTCTTTTGGGGTTAATTGGGGGCATTTTTGTACTTTTTTGGGCATGGGATTTTCTACAAAGTATTCATATCTCTAATTAGACGTGTGGATGCGATGTTGAGGGTCGTGACCTATCAATCGATACCTATTTTGGCATATATTCATTTTCGGTTTAAACCAGGACGGGTGGGTCGTTTGGGTTATTTGGGGGGCATTTCTGTACTTTTTCAGGTTTTGTATTTTATAAAAAGTGTCTTTATCTCTTATTAGATGTGTGGATACAATGTTGAGGGTCGTGACCTTCGAATCGATTCCTATTTCGGTATATATTCATTTTCGATTTAAACCAGACCGGGTGGGTCGTTCGGGGTTATTTGGGGGCATTTCTATACTTTTTTGGGTTTGTATTGTTCTAAGTGTCCTTATCTCTTATTGGACGTGTGGATACGATGTTGAAGGTCGTGACCGTCGAATCGATACCTATATCGACATATTTTCATTTTCGGTTAAAACCAGGACGGGTGGGTCGTTTGGGGTTATTTGGGGGGCATTTCTGTACTTTTTCAGGTTTTGTATTTTATAAAAAGTGTCTTTATATCTTATTAGATGTGCGGATACAATGTTGAGGGTCGTGACCTTCGAATCGATTCCTATTGCATATGTTCATTTTCGGTTTAAACCACATAGGGTGGGTCGTTTGGGGTTATTTGGGGGCATTTTTGTACTTTTTTGGGTTTGGGAATCTCTAAAAAGTGTCCCTATCTTTTATTAGATGTGTGGATGCGATGTTGAGGGACGTGACCTTCCAATCGATACCTATTTCGACATATGTTCATTTTGGGTTTAAACCAGACCGGGTGGGTCGTTTGGGGTTATGTAGGGGTATTTCTACACTTTATGGGTTTGGTATTTTCTAAAGAGTGTCCTTATCTCTTATTAGACGTTTGGATGCGATGTTGAGGGTTGCACCTTCGAATCGATACCTATTTTGGCATATGTTCATTTTCGGTTTAAACTAGACTTGGTGGGTCGTTTGGGGTTATTTGGGGGAATTTCTGTACTTTTTTGGGCTTGGGATTTACTAAAAAGTGTTCGTATCTCTAATTAGGCTGGTGGATGCTATTTTGAGGGTGGTGACCTTCGAATCGTTACCTATTTTGACATATATTCATTTTTGGTTTAAACCAGACTGGGTGAGTCGTTTGGGGTTATTTGGGGGCATTTTTGTACTTTTTTGGGTTTGGTATTTTCTAAAGAGTGTCCTTATCTCTTATTAGACCTTTGGATGCGATGTTGAGGGTCATCACCTTCGAATCGATACCTATTTCGGCATATGTTCATTTTCGGTTTAAACCAGACCTTGTGGGTCGTTTGGGGTTATTTGGGGGAATTTCTGTACTTTTTTGGGCTTGGGATTTATTAAAAAGTGTTCGTATCTCTAATTAGGCAGGTGGATGCGATGTTGAGGGTGGTGACCTTCGAATCGATACCTATTTTGACATATATTCATTTTCGGTTCAAACCAGACTGGGTGAGTCATTTGGGGTTATTTGGGGGCATTTTTGTACTTTTTTGGGTTTTGTATTTTCTAAAAAGTTTACTTATCTCTTATTAGACTTGTGGATGCGATGTTGAGGGACGTGGCCATCGAATCGATACCTATTTCGACATATGTTCATTTTCAGTTTAAACCAAATCGGGTGGGTCGTTTGCGTTTATTTGGGTGCATTTTTGTACTTTTTTGGGTTTTGAATTTTCTAAAAAGTGTGCTTATCGCTTATTAGACATGTGGATACAATTTTGAGGGTCGTGACCTTCGACTCGATACCTATTTCGACATATGTTGATTTTCGGTTTAAACCAGACCGCGTGGGCTGTTTGGGGTTATTTGGGGAACTTTTTGAACTTTTTAGGGTTTTGGTATTTTCTAAAAAGTGTCCTTATCTCTTATTAGATGTGTCGATGCGATGTTGAGGGTCGTGACCTTCGAATCGATACTTATTTCGGCATAAGTTCATTTTCGATTTAAACCAGACCGGGTGGGTCATTTGTGGTTATTTGGGGGCATTTCTGTATTTTTTTGGGTTTGGGAATCTCTAAAAAGTGTCCTTATCTCTTATTAGACGTGTGGATGCGATGTTGAGGGTCATGACCTTTGAATCGATCCCTATTTTGGCATATGTTTATTTTCAATTTAAACCAAATCGGGTGGGTCGTTTGGGGTTATTTGGGGGCATTTCTGTATTTGTTTGGGATTGGGAATCTTTAAAAAGTGTCCTTATCTCTTATTAGATGTGTGAATACGATGTTGAGGGTCGTGACCTTCGAATCGTTACCTATTTCGTCAGATGTTCTTTTTTGATTTAACTAGACCGCGTGGGTCGTGACCCTCGAATCGATACCTGTTTTGACATATGTTGATTTTCGGTTTAAACCAGACCGCATGGATTGTTTGGGGTTATTTGGGGAAATTTTTGAAATTTTTAGGGTTTGGTATTTTCTAAAAATTGTCCTTATCTCTTATTAGACGTGTGGATGCGATGTTCAAGGTCGTGACCTTCGAATTGATACCTATGTCGGCATATGTTCCTTTTCGGTTTCAACCAAACCGGGTGGGTCAATTGGGGTTATTTGGGGGCATTTTTGTTCTTTTTTGGGTTTTGTATTTTCCAAAAAGTGCCCTTATCTCTTATTATACGTGTCGATGCAATGTTAAGGGTCGTGACCTCCGAATCGATACCTATTTCGACATATGTTCATTTTCGATTTAAAGCAGACCGGGTGGGTCGTTTGGGGTTATTTGGGGGCATTTCTGTACGTTTTTGGGTTTTCTATTTTCTAAAAAGTGTCCTTATCTCTTATTAGACGTGTGGATGCGATATTGAGGGTCGTGGCCTTTGAATCGATAACTATTTCGGCATGTGTTCATTTTCGATTGAAACCGGACCGGGTGGGTCGTTGTGTTTATTTGGGTGCATTTTGTACTTTTTTGGGTTTTTTATTTTCTAAAAAATGTCCCTATCTCTAATTAGACGTGTGGATACAATGTTGAGGATCGTGACCTTCGAATCGATTCCTATTTCGGCATATGTTCATTTTAGGTCTAAACCAGACCGGGTTGGTCGTTCGGGGTTATTTGGGGGCATTTCCGTACTTTTTTGGGTTTGGTATTTTCTAAAAAGTGTCCTTATCACTTATTAGACATGTGGATACGATGTTCAAGGTCGTGACCTTCGAATCGATACCTATTTCGGCATATGTTCTTTTTCGATTTAAACCAGAACGGGTGGGTCGTTGGGGTTATATTGGGGCATTTCTGTACTATTTTCGGTTTGATATCTTCTAAAAAGTGTCCTTATGTCTTATTAAACGTGTGGATGCAATGTTGAGGGTCGTGACGTTCGAATCGATACCTATTTTGGCATATGTTCATTTTCGGTTTAAACCAGACCGGGTGGGTCATTTGGGGTTATTTGGGGGCATTTCTATACTTTTTTGGGTTTTGTATTTTCCAAAAAATGTCCTTGTGTCTTATTAGACGTGTGGATGCAATGTTGAGGGTCGTGACCTTCGAATCGATACCTATTTCGACATAAGTTCATTTTCGGTGTAAACCCGATCGAGTGGGTCGTTTGGGGTTATTTGGCGGCATTTCTGTACTTTTTTGGGTTTTCTATTTTCAAAATAGTGCTCTTATCTTTTATTAGACGTGTGGATGCGATGTTGAGGGTCGTGACCTTCGAATCGATACCTATTTCGGCATATATTCATTTTCAGTTTAAACAAGACCGGGTGGGTCGTTTGGGGTTATTTCTGTACTTTTATGGGTTTGCTATTTTATAAAATGTGTCCTTATTTCTTATTAGATGTGTGGATGCGATGTTAAGGGTTGTTACCTTTAAATCGATACCTATTTCGGTATAAGCTCATTTTCGGTATAAACTAGACCGGGTGGGTCGTTTGGGGTTATTTGGGGGCATTTCTGTACTTTTTTGGGTTTGGGATTTTCTAAAATGTGTCCTTGTCTCTAATTAGACGTTTGGATGCGATGTTGAGGGTTGTGACCTTTAAATCGATACCTATTTTGGCATATGTTCATTTTCAGTTTAAACCAGACTGGGTGGGTCGTTTGGGGTTATTTGGGGGCATTTTTGTACATTTTTGGGCTTGGTATTTTCTAAAAAGTGTACTTATCTCTTATTAGACCGGGTGGGTCGTTTGGGTATATTTGCGTGCATTTCCATACTTTTTTGTGTTTTGTATTTTCTAAAAAGTGTCCTTATCTCTTATTAGATGTGTGGATACAATGTTGGGGGTCGTGACCTTCGAATCTATTCCTATTTCGGCATATGTTCATTTTCGGTTTAAACCAGACCGGGTGGGTCGTTTGGGGTTATTTGGGGGCATTTCTGTACTTTTTTGGGTTTGGTATTTTTCTAAAATGTGTCCTTATCTCTTATTGGACGTGTGGATGCGATGTTGCGGGTCAGGACCTTCGAATCGATACCTATTTCGGCATATATTAATTTTCGATTTAAACCAGGACAGGTGGGTCGTTGAGGGATATTTGGGGGCATTTCTGTACTTTTTTGGGTTTGGGATTTTCAAAAATGTGTCCTTATCTCTAATTAGACGTGTGTATGCGATGTTGAGGGTCATGACCTTCGAATTGATACCTAATTCGACATATGTTCATTTTAGGTTTAAACCAGACCGGGTGAGTCGTTTGGGGTTATTTTGGGGTATTTCTTTTCTTTTATGGGTTTGGTATTTTCTAAAATGTGTCCTTATCTCTTATTAGATGTGTGGATGCAATGTTGAGGGTCATGACCTTTGAATCGATACCTATTTTGACATATGTTCATTTTCGGTTTAAACCAGACCGGGTGAGTTGTTTGGGGTTATTTGGGGGCATTTCCGTACTTTTTTGGGTTTGAGAATCTTTAAAAAGTGTCCTTATCTCTTATTAGATGTGTCGATGCGATGTTGAGGGTCGTGACCTTCCAATCGATACTTATTTCGGCATAAGTTCATTTTCGATTTAAACCAGACTGGGTGGGTCATTTGTGGTTATTTGGGGGCATTTCTGTATTTTTTTGGGTTTGGAAATCTCTAAAAAGTGTCCTTATCTCTTATTAGACGTGTGGATGCGATGTTGAGGGTCGTGACCTTCGAATCGATCCCTTTTTTGGCATATGTTTATTTTCAGTTTAAACCAAATCGGGTGGGTCGTTTGGGGTTATTTGGGGGCATTTCTGTACTTGTTTCGGATTGGGAATCTTTAAAAAGTGTCCTTATCTCTTATTAGATGTGTGAATACGATGTTGAGGGTCGTGACCTTCGGATCGATACCTATTTCGTCAGATGTTCTTTTTTGATTTAACTAGACCGCGTGGGTCGTGACCCTCGAATCGATACCTATTTCGACATATGTTGATTTTCGGTTTAAACCAGACCGCGTGGGTTGTTTGGGGTTATTTGGGGAACTTTTTGAACTTTTTAGGGTTTTGGTATTTTCTAAAAATTGTCCTTATCTCTTATTAGACGTGTGGATGCGATGTTCAAGGTCGTGACCTTCGAATTGATACCTATGTCGACATATGTTCCTTTTCGGTTTCAACCAAACCGGGTGGGTCATTTGGGGTTATTTGGGGGCATTTTTGTTCTTTTTTGGGTTTTGTATTTTCCAAAAAGTGGCCTTATCTCTTATTATACGTGTGGATGCAATGTTATGGGTCGTGACCTTCGAATCGATACCTATTTCGACATATGTTCATTTTTTATTTAAAGCAGACCGGGTGAGTCGTTTATGGTTATTTGGGGGCATTTCTGTACGTTTTTGGGTTTTCTATTTTCTAAAAAGTGTCCTTATCTCTTATTAGACATGTGGATGCGATATTTAGGGTCGTGGCCTTTGAATCGATAACTATTTTGGCATGTGTTCATTTTCGATTGAAACCGGACCGGGTGGGTCGTTTGTGTTTAGTTGGGTGCATTTTGTACTTTTTTGGGTTTTGTATTTTCTAAAAAATGTCCCTATCTCTAATTAGACGTGTGGATACAATGTTGAGGGTCGTGACCTTTGAATCGATTCCTATTTCGGCATATGTTCATTTTAGGTCTAAACCAGACCGGGTTGGTCGTTTGGGGTTATTTGGGGGCATTTCTGTACTTTTTTAGGTTTGGTATTTTCTAAAAATTGTCCTTATCACTTATTAGACATGTGGATTCGATGTTCAGGGTCGTGACCTTCGAATCGATACCTATTTCGGCATATGTTCCTTTTCGATTTAAACCAGAACGGGTGGGTCGTTGGGGTTATATTTGGGCATTTCTGTACTGTTTTCGTTTGATACCTTCTAAAAAGTGTACTTATGTCTTATTAAACGTGTGGATGCGATGTTGAGGGTCGTGACCTTCGAATCGATACCTATTTCGGCATATGTTCATTTTCGATTTAAACCAGATCGGGTGGGTCATTTGGGGTTATTTGGGGGCATTTCTATACTTTTTTGGGTTTTGTATTTTCCAAAAAATGTCCTTGTCTCTTATTAGACGTGTGGATGCAATGTTGAGGGTCGTGACCTTCGAATCGATACCTATTTCGACATAAGTTCATTTTCGGTGTAAACCTGACCGGGTGGGTCGTTTGGGGTTATTTGGTGGCATTTCTGTACTTTTTTGGGTTTGCTATTATCAAAATAGTGCTCTTATCTTTTATTAGACGTGTGGATGCGATGTTGAGGGTCGTGACCTTCAAATCGATACCTAATTGGACATATGTTCATTTTAGGTTTAAACCAGACCGGGTGGGTCGTTTGGGGTTATTTTGGGGTATTTCTTTTCTTTTATGGGTTTGGTATTTTCTAAAATGTGTCCTTATCTCTTATTAGATGTGTGGATGCAATGTTGAGGGTCATGACCTTTGAATCGATACCTATTTTGACATATGTTCATTTTCGGTTTAAACAAGACCGGGTGAGTTGTTTGGGGTTATTTTGGGGCATTTCCGTACTTTTTTGGGTTTGGGAATCTCTAAAAAGTGTCCTTATCTCTTATTAGACGTGTGGATGCGATGTTGAGGGTCGTGACCTTCGAATCGATCCCTTTTTTGGCATATGTTTATTTTCAGTTTAAACCAAATCGGGTGGGTCGTTTGGGGTTATTTGGGGGCATTTCTGTACTTGTTTGGGATTGGGAATCTTTAAAAAGTGTCCTTATCTCTTATTAGATGTGTGGATACGATGTTGAGGGTCGTGACCTTCGGATCGATACCTATTTCGTCAGATGTTCTTTTTTGATTTAACTAGACCGCGTGGGTCGTGACCCTCAAATCGATACCTATTTCGACGTATGTTGATTTTCGGTTTAAACCAGACCGCGTGGGTTGTTTGGGGTTATTTGGGGAACTTTTTGAACTTTTTAGGGTTTTGGTATTTTCTAAAAATTGTCCTTATATCTTATTAGACGTGTGGATGCGATGTTCAAGGTCGTGACCTTCGAATTGATACCTATGTCGGCATATGTTCCTTTTCGGTTTCAACCAAACCGGGTGGGTCATTTGGGGTTATTTGGGGGCATTTTTGTTCTTTTTTGGGTTTTGTATTTTCCAAAAAGTGCCCTTATCTCTTATTATACGTGTGGATGCAATGTTAAGGGTCGTGACCTTCGAATCGATACCTATTTCGACATATGTTCATTTTCGATTTAAAGCAGACCGGGTGAGTCGTTTGTGGTTATTTGGGGGCATTTCTGTACGTTTTTGGGTTTTCTATTTTCTAAAAAGTGTCCTTATCTCTTATTAGACGTGTGGATGCGATATTGAGGGTCGTGGCCTTTGAATCGATAACTATTTTGGCATGTGTTCATTTTTTATTGAAACCGGACCGGGTGGGTCGTTTGTGTTTATTTGGGTGCATTTTGTACTTTTTTGGGTTTTGTATTTTCTAAAAAATGTCCCTATCTCTAATTAGACGTGTGGATACAATGTTGAGGGTCGTGACCTTCGAATCGATTCCTATTTCGGCATATGTTCATTTTAGGTCTAAACCAGACCGGGTTGGTCATTTGGGGTTATTTGGGGGCATTTCTATACTTTTTTGGGTTTGGTATTTTCTAAAAATTGTCCTTATCACTTATTAGACATGTGGATTCGATGTTCAGGGTCGTGACCTTCGAATCGATACCGATTTTGGCATATGTTCCTTTTCGATTTAAACCAGAACGGGTGGGTCGTTGGGGTTATATTGGGGCATTTCTGTACTATTTTTGGTTTGATATCTTCTAAAAAGTGTCCTTATGTCTTATTAAACGTGTGGATGCGATGTTGAGGGTCGTGACCTTCGAATCGATACCTATTTCGGCATATGTTCATTTTCGGTTTAAACCAGACCGGGTGGGTCATTTGGGGTTATTTGGGGGCATTTCTATACTTTTTTGGGTTTTGTATTTTCCAAAAAATGTCTTTGTCTCTTATTAGACGTGTGGATGCAATGTTGAGGGTCGTGACCTTCGAATCGATACCTATTTCGACATAAGTTCATTTTCGATGTAAACCTGACCGGGTGGGTCGTTTGGGGTTATTTGGCGGCATTTCTGTACTTTTTTGGGTTTGCTATTTTCAAAATAGTGCTCTTATCTTTTATTAGAAGTGTGGATGCGATGTTGAGGGTCGTGACCTTCAAATCGATACCTATTTCGGCATATATTCATTTTCGGTTTAAACCAGGACGGGTGGGTCATTTGGGGTTATTTGGGAGCATTTCTGTACTTTTTTGGGTTTGGGATTTTCAAAACAGTGTCGTTATCTCTTCTAATTAGACGTGTGGATGCAATGTTGAAGGTCATGAGAATCGATACCTGTTTCGACATATGTTCATTTTCAGTTTAAACAAGACCGGGTGGGTCGTTTGGGGTTATTTGGGGGTATTTCTGTACTTTTATGGGTTTGGGATTTTCTAAAATGTGTCCTTGTCTCTAATTAGACGTTTGGATGCGATGTTAAGGGTTGTTACCTTTAAATCGATACCTATTTCGGTATAAGCTCATTTTCGGTATAAACTCGACCGGGTGGGTCGTTTGGGGTTATTTGGGAGCATTTCTGTACTTTTTTGGGTTTGGGATTTTCTAAAATGTGTCCTTGTCTCTAATTAGACGTTTGGATGCGATGTTGAGGGTTGTGACCGTTAAATCGATACCTATTTTGACATATGTTCATTTTCAATTTAAACCAGACTTGGTGGGTCGTTTGGGGTTATTTGGGGGCATTTTTGTACATTTTTGGGCTTGGTATTTTCTAAAAAGTGTACTTATCTCTTATTAGACCTGGTGGGTCGTTTGGGGTTTATTTGTGTGCATTTCCATATTTTTTTGTGTTTTGTATTTTCTAAAAAGTGTCCTTATCTCTTATTAGATGTGTGGATACAATGTTGGGGGTTGTGAACTTCGAATCTATTCCTATTTCGGCATATGTTCATTTTCGGTTTAAACCAGACCGGGTGGGTCGCTTGGGGTTATTTGGGGGCATTTGTGTACTTTTTTGGGTTTGGTATTTTTCTAAAATGTGTCCTTATCTCTTATTGGACGTGTGGATGCGATGTTGAGGGTCGGTTTAAACCTGACCCGAATCAATACCTATTTCGGCATATATTAATTTTTGATTTAAACCAAGACAGGTGGGTCGTTTAGGGATATTTGGGGGCATTTCACTACTTTTTTGGGTTTGGGATTTTCAAAAATGTGTCCTTATCTCTAATTAGACGTGTGTATGCGATGTTGAGGGTCATGACCTTCGAATTGATACCTAATTCGACATATGTTCATTTTAGGTTTAAACCAGACCGGGTGAGTCGTTTGGGGTTATTTTGGGGTATTTCTTTTCTTTTATGGGTTTGGTATTTTCTAAAATGTGTCCTTATCTCTTATTAGATGTGTGGACGCAATGTTGAGGGTCATGACCTTTGAATCGATACCTATTTTTACATATGTTCATTTTCGGTTTAAACCTGACCGGGTGAGTTGTTTGGGGTTATTTGGGGGCATTTTCGTACTTTTTTGGGTTTGAGAATCTCTAAAAAGTGTCCTTATCTCTTATTAGATGTGTCGATGCGATGTTGAGGGTCGTGACCTTCGAATCGATACTTATTTCGGCATAAGTTCATTTTCGATTTAAACCAGACCGGGTGGGTCATTTGTGGTTATTTGGGGGCATTTCTGTATTTTTTTGGGTTTGGGAATCTCTAAAAAGTGTCCTTATCTCTTATTAGACGTGTGGATGCAATGTTGAGGGTCGTGACCTTCGAATCGATCCCTTTTTTGGCTTATGTTTATTTTCAGTTTAAACCAAATCGGGTGGGTCGTTTGGGGTTATTTGGGGGCATTTTTGTACTTGTTTGGGATTGGGAATCTTTAAAAAGTGTCCTTATCTCTTATTAGATGTGTGGATACGATGTTGAGGGTCGTGACCTTCAAATTGATACCTATTTCGTCAGATGTTCTTTCTTGATTTAACTAGACCGCGTGGGTCGTGACCCTCGAATCGATACCTATTTCGACATATGTTGATTTTCGGTTTAAACCAGACCACGTGGGTTGTTTGGGGTTATTTGGGGAAATTTTTGAACTTTTTAGGGTTTGGTATTTTCTAAAAATTGTCCTTATCTCTTATTAGACGTGTGGATGCGATGTTCAAGGTCGTGACCTTCGAATTGATACCTATGTCGGCATATGTTCCTTTTCGGTTTCAACCAAACCGGGTGGGTCATTTGGGGTTATTTGGGGGCATTTTTGTTCTTTTTTGGGTTTTGTATTTTCCAAAAAGTGCCCTTATCTCTTATTATACGTGTGGATGCAATGTTAAGGGTCGTGACCTTCGAATCGATACAATTTCGACATATGTTCATTTTTTATTTAAAGCAGACCGGGTGGGTCGTTTGGGGTTACTTGGGGGCATTTCTGTACGTTTTTGGGTTTTCTATTTTCTAAAAAGTGTCCTTATCTCTTATTAGACGTGTGGATGCGATATTGAGGGTCGTGGCCTTTGAATTGATAACTATTTCGGCATGTGTTCATTTTCGATTGAAATCGGACCGGGTGGGTCGTTTGTGTTTATTTGGGTGCATTTTGTACATTTTTGGGTTTTGTATTTTCTAAAAAACGTCCCTATCTCTAATTAGACGTGTGGATACAATGTTGAGGGTCGTGACCTTCGAATCGATTCCTATTTCGGCATATGTTCATTTTAGGTCTAAACTAGACCGGGTTGGTCGTTTGGGGTTATTTGGGGGCATTTTTGTACTTTTTTGGGTTTGGTATTTTCTAAAAAGTGTCCTTATCACTTATTAGACATGTGGATGCGATGTTCAAGGTCGTGACCTTCGAATCGATACCTATTTCGGCATATGTTCCTTTTCGATTTAAACCAGAATGGGTGGGTCGTTGGGGTTATATAGGGGCATTTCTGTACTATTTTCGGTTTGATATCTTCTAAAAAGTGTCCTTATGTCTTATTAAACGTGTGGATGCAATGTTGAGGGTCATGACCTTCGAATCGATACCTATTTTGGCATATGTTCATTTTCCGTTTAAACCAGACCGGGTGGGTCATTTGGGGTTATTTGGGGGCATTTCTATACTTTTTTGGGTTTTGTATTTTCCAAAAAATGTCCTTGTCTCTTATTAGACGTGTGGATGCAATGTTGAGGGTCGTGACCTTCGAATCGATACCTATTTCGACATAAGTTCATTTTCGGTGTAAACCCGACCGGGTGGGTCGTTTGGGGTTATTTGGCGGCATTTCTGTACTTTTTTGGGTTTGCTATTTTCAAAATAGTGCTCTTATCTTTTATTAGACGTGTGGATGCGATGTTGAGGGTCGTGACCTTCGAATCGATACCTATTTCGGCATATATTCATTTTCGGTTTAAACCAGGACGGGTGGGTCGTTTGGGGTTATTTGGGGGCATTTCTGTACTTTTTTGGGTTTGGGATTTTCAAAACAGTGTCGTTATCTCTTCTAATTAGACGTGTGGATGCAATGTTGAAGGTCGTGACCTTCGAATCGATACCTATTTCGACATATGTTCATTTTCAGTTTAAACAAGACCGGGTGGGTCGTTTGGGGTTATTTGGGGGTATTTCTGTACTTTTATGGGTTTGCTATTTTATAAAATGTGTCCTTATCTCTTATTAGATTTGTGGATGCGATGTTAAGGGTTGTTACCTTTAAATCGATACCTATTTCGGTATAAGCTCATTTTCGGTATAAACTAGACCGGGTGGGTCGTTTGGGGTTATTTAGGGGCATTTCTGTACTTGTTTGGGTTTGGGATTTTCTAAAATGTGTCCTTGTCTCTAATTAGACGTTTGGATGCGATGTTGAGGGTTGTGACCTTTAAATCGATACCTATTTTGACATATGTTCATTTTCAGTTTAAACAGACTGGGTGGGTCGTTTGGGGTTATTTGGGGGCATTTTTGTACATTTTTGGGCTTGGTATTTTCTAAAAAGTGTACTTATCTCTTATTAGACCGGGTGGGTCGTTTGGATTTATTTGCGTGCATTTCCATATTTTTTTGTGTTTTGTATTTTCTAAAAAGTGTCCTATCTCTTATTAGATGTGTGGATACAATGTTGGGGGTCGTGACCTTCGAATCTATTCCTATTTCGGCATATGTTCATTTTCGGTTTAAACCAGACCGGGTGGGTCGTTTGGGGTTATTTGGGGGCATTTCTGTACTTTTTTGGGTTTGGTATTTTTCTAAAATGTGTCCTTATCTCTTATTGGACGTGTGGATGCGATGTTGAGGGTCAGGACCTTCGAATCGATACCTATTTCGGCATATATTAATTTTTGATTTAAACCAAGACAGGTGGGTCGTTTAGGGATATTTGGGGGCATTTCACTACTTTTTTGGGTTTGGGATTTTCAAAAATGTGCCCTTATCTCTAATTAGACGTGTGTATACGATGTTGAGGGTCATGACCTTCGAATTGATACCTAATTCGACATATGTTCATTTTAGGTTTAAACCAGACAGGGTGAGTCGTTTGGGGTTATTTTGGGGTATTTCTTTTCTTTTATGGGTTTGGTATTTTCTAAAATGTGTCCTTATCTCTTATTAGATGTGTGGATGCAATGTTGACGGTCATGACCTTTGAATCGATACCTATTTTGACATATGTTTATTTTTTGTTTAAACCAGACGGGTGGGTCGTTTGGGGTTATTTTGTACTTTAATGCGCTTGGTATTTTCTTAAAGGTGTCCTTATCTTTTATTAGGCGTATGGATGCAATGTTGAGGATCGTGACCTTCGAATCGATTTCTATTTTGACACATGTTTATTTTTTGTTTAAACCAGACATGGTGAGTCGTTTGGGGTTATTTGGGGCCATTTTTGTACTTTTTTGGGTTTGGTATTTTCTAAAAAGTGTACTTATCTCTTATTAAACGTGTGAATGTGATGTTGAGGGTCATGACCATCAAATTGACACCAATTTCAGCATATGTTCATTTTGGTTTAAACCAGACCGGGTGGGTCGTTTGGGTTTATTTGCATGCATTTCTGTACTTTTTTGTGTTTTGTATTTTCCAAAAAGTGTCCTTATCTCTTATTAGACGTGTGGATACAATGTTGAGGGTCGTGACCTTCGAATCTATTCCTATTTCAGCATATGTTCATTTTCGGTTTTAAACCAGACCAGGTGGGTCGTTTGGGGTTATTTGGGGGCATTTCTGTACTTTTTTGGGCTTGGTATTTTCTAAGTGTCCTTATCTCTTATTAGACGTGTGGATGCGATGTTGTGGGCCATCGTGACCTTCGAATCGATACCTATTTTGGCATATGTTCATTTTCGGTTTAAACCAGACTGGGTGGATCATTTTGGGTTATTTGGGTGCATTTCTTTACTTCTTTGGGTTTGGGAATCTCTTAAAAGTGTCCTTATCTCTTGTTAGACATGTGGATGCGATGTTGAGGGTCGTGACCTTTGAATCGATAACTATTTCGACATATGTTCATCTTCGGTTTAAACCAGACCGCGTGGGTCATTTTGGGTTATTTGGGGAAATTCCCTAACTTTTTAGGGTTTGGTATTTTCCCAAAACTGTCCTTATCTCTTATTAGACATTTGGATGCGATGTTAAAGGTTGTGACCTTCAAATCGAATTTGTGTTTCGGCATATGTTCCGTTTTGATTTAAACCAAAACAGGTGGGTCGTGGGGTTATATGGGGGCATTTCTGTACTTTTTTGGGTTTGGTATTTTCTAAAATGTGTCCTTATCTCTTATTAGACGTGTGGATGCAATGTTCAGGTCGTGATCTTCGAATCGATACCTATTTTGACATATGTTCATTTTTTGTTTAAACCAGACTGGGTGGATCATTTTGGGTTATTTGGGGGCATTTCTTTACTAGTTTGGGTTTGGGAATCTCTTAAAAGTGTCCTTATCTCTTGTTGGGCGTGTGGATGCGATGTTGAGGGTCGTGACCTTCGAATTGATACCTATTTCGACATATGTTCATCTTCGGTTTAAACCAGACTGCGTCGGTCTTTTGGGATTATTTGGGAAAATTCCTAAACTTTTTAGGGTTTGGTATTTTCTACAAAGTGTCCTTATCTCTTATTAGACGTGTGGATGTGATGTTGAAGGTTGTGACCTTCGAATCGAATTTCTATTTCAGCATATGTTCCTTTTCGGTTTAAACCAAAATGGGTGGGTCGTTGGGGTTATATGGGAGCATTTATGTACTTTTTTGGGTTTGGCATCTTCGAAAAAGTGTCCTTATCTCTTATTAGACGTGTGGATACAATGTTGAGGTCGTGACCTTCGAATCGATACCTATTTTGACATATTTTCATTTTCGGTTTAAACCAGATCGGGTGGGTCCTTTGGGGTGTTTTGGGGGCATTTCTATACTTTTTTGGGTTTGCTATTTTTCTAAAATGTGTCCTTATCTCTTATTGGATGTGTGGATGCGATGTTGAGGGTCAGGACCTTCGAATCGATACCTAATTCGACATATGTTCAGTTTCGGTTTAAACCAGACCGCGTGGGTCGATTGGGGTTATTTGGGGAAATTTCTGAACTTTTTAGGGTTTGGTATTTTCTAAAAAGTGTCCTTATCTCTTACTAGACGTGTGGATGCGATGTTGAGGCGTGACTTTCGAATTGATACCTATTTTGGCATATGTTCCTTTTCGGTTTAAACCAGAACGGGTGGGTCTTTGGGGTTATTTGGGAGCATTTCTATACTTTTTTGGGTTTGGTATTTTCTAAAAAGTGTCCTTGTCTCTTATTAGACGTGTGGTTGTGATGTTGAGGGTCGTGACCTTCGAATTGATACCTATTTCCGCAAATGTTCATTTTCGGTTTAAAATAGACCGGGTGGGTGGTTTGGGGTTATTTGGGGGCATTTCTGTACATTTTTGGGTTTTTGTATTTTCTAACAAGTGTCCTTATCTCTTTTTAGACGTGTGGATGCAATGTTGAGGGTCGTGACCTTCGAATCGATACCTATTTCGACATATGTTCATTTTCACTTTAAAACAGACCGGGTGGGTCGTTTAGGGTTATTTGGGAGCATTTCTGTACTTTTTTGGGTTTGCTATTTTCTAAAAAGTGTCATTATCTCTTATTAGAAGTGTGAATGCGATGTTGAGGGTCGTGATCTTCTAATCGATACCTATTTCGGTAAATGTTCATTTTCAGTTTAAACTAGACCGGGTGGGTCGTTTGTGGTTATTTGGGGGCCTTTCTGCACTTTTTTTGTTTTTGTATTTTTCAAAAAGTTTCCTTATCTCTTTGTAGACCTGTGGATGCAATACTGAGGGTCGTGACCTTCGAATCGATACCTAGGTCGACATATGTTTATTTTTGGTTTAAACCAGACCGGGTGGGTCATTTTGGGTTATTTGGGGGCATTTCTGTGCTTTTTCGGGTTTGCTATCTTCTAAAAAGTGTCCTTATCTCTTATTAGACGTGTGGATGTGATGTTTAGGGTCGTGACCTTTGGATCGATACCTATTTTGGCATATATTCATTTTCGGTTTAAACCATGACGGGTGGGTCATTTGGGGTTATTATGGGGTATTTCTGTACGTTTTTGGGTTTGGGATTTTCTAAAAAGTGTCTTTATCTCTAATTAGACATGAGGATGCGATGTTGAGGGTCGTGACCTACGAATCGATAGCTATTTTGACATATGTTCATTTTTGGTATAAACCAGACCGAGTGTGTCGTTTGGGATTATTTGGGGGTATTTCTGTACTTTTATGGCTTTGGAATTTTCTAAAATGTGTCCTTATCTCTTTTTAGATGTGTGGATGCGATGTTGAGGGTCGTAACCATCGAATCGATACCTATTTCGGCATAAGTTCATTTTCTGTTTAAACTAGAGTGGGTGGGTCGTTAGGGGTTATTTGGGACTATTTCTGTACTTTTTTGGGTTTGGGATTTTCTAAAATGTGTCATTATCTCTAATTAGACGTGTGGATGCGATGTTGAGGTTGTGACCTTTGAATCGATACCTATTTCGACATATGTTCGTTTTCGATTTAAACCAGACTGGGTGGGTCGTTTGGGGGTATTTTTGTACTTGTATGGGTTTGGTATTTTCTAAAAAGTGTCCTTATCTCATATTAGACGTATGGATGCGATGTTGAGGATCGTGACTGTCACGCCCCTATTCCAGACAAGGAATATAATATCATATAAAGGGTGACTAGGACGACGCGTGTCATCCTACTAAACCGCCCGGATCACTGACACAGTGTCCCAACGCACAGTCATATCCAATATTAACACAATGTAACATTAGAATGCAGAAAAGAGGAATATTACATTCCAAGGATCGTAGTATTGCGGAAGCGTATAAATCGAATAGTTACAAGATGTTCAAAGCTAGATGATAAATACGAGAATTAGTTACATTTCCAATGATCATCTAATAACTATCAAAAATGGTATTACAGTAAATATTTCACCATAGGCCTTAGCCTCAAAAGTAATCAAAAAGGGATCGAGTCCCGAATATCCTCACGGCCCGTAGGCACAATCATCGCAAGGACACCCGTCGCCATGTTCCTCAAACACGGCCTCCGGTTCCTCCTCACCGATCTCATCGTATCCCGAGGGCTGAACTCCAAGTCCCGCGAGATATCCGTCACCTGCACCATAATCTAAAAAATGTGCGCACGAGGGGGTTAGCTCCACTGAGCCAGTGAGGGGATGGGAATGCACAAACACGCAATTCACATAGTCCAATGATGCATGCACATGTTAAGTTCATTTTTCCACCTAACAAACAACTAAGTCAATGGCATATGCTACTGTGACAACTCGGGAGACACTGTGGGTCACTTAACTTATCGCCACAATGAAACCTCAATTGTCACGTGGGACCTACGCCGATCGAAGCCTCCAAGACCACTCAGTGGCAGACCCCTGATAACCAATACTACCATGACTGGCCTCTCCCACCTCCACAGAATCCGGTGTACTGATTACCCAACACCTAAACCCCTGTTGGTAAGGGTCGTAGCATAAGGGTGTGAAATCCTAGCCACAATATACTACATGCAAGTCCTATCGTCCCGAGAGGTAATCCGGGCGCATCAACTTTTCATCTGGTTTAGTGCCCGGTTACCAGCACGGCACGGCGCATACAGTTCAACATGACATTCAACATAATTTCTTCATAAATGTTTATAGAGTTCGGGGTTCCGGCACCGGTACCCACCGGCACCGAGACCCATCAAGATACAACATTACCAATCAACATTATAACAAATAGATATAAAATTATGCAATATGCGCACACATGCTTATTAATTGTAATGAGTACATAATATATAGTGCAATAGTAATAACAAGCTCAAACAACCAAACCCACTCACTCGTATACGCCAAGCACCACGATTATCAGTTGTCGCCTCGATCAAGCAATAAGCCACAAAAGTGAATATTTTAACCTATACAAGGAGTGGAATAAGGTTAAACAGAGCGAAGGAACGGATCCCCAAAAGATCTCCCATAAACACTTAAGTATAAGGTTTCGAGAGGCGAAGTGGTTGGGAGTGGTTTCATGCCCAAATTTCCGCAACCACATGTAAATCCTAGGAAACCGGGACGGTTTTAGTCAAGGTCGGATGCGAGATGTGGTTTCGAAAAAGCTGAATCCAAGTGTAAATCCGAGCTTCACAGGGCTCAGGACAATTTTTGCCAAGGTCGGATGCGGATGTGGTTTGTAAAAACCGAATCCGAGTGTAAATCCGACCTTCAGAATCCTTCTCGGGAAGGTAGTTTCAGGGGGGTTTCTTGCAGGTCTGAAATCACATGTAACCCTCACACCTTCAGGTCCAAAATCCGAAGGATTCCCCTCCAAGGACCCCATTTCAAGTGGTTTTTAAGGCACAAGGACTTCTAGAAAACTCTATCCTAAGCTCCTTAGGGTCCAACCTTAAATCCCCCCAAATGGCAATGAGAACCCTCACATTAGAGCTCATAATGGAGTGAACTAACTCCACCATAGCTTGGCTTTAAAGCTCCATCTACTCCCTAGGTTCCAAGAGAGATCTAGGTCAATCTCTCCCATTACCCAACCCCTTTTTGAAACCCAAAATAGAAGAAGGAAGAAGCTTACCTACCCCCAAGATGAGAGCTCCACGATTTCTGCCCAAGAGATGGGGTCTCCACCTTCCTCCAAGCCTCTCTCTCCTTCCTCTTTCTCTTTCTCTCCTCTTTCTCTCCTCTTTCTCTCCTCCACGATTTAGGGTAGAAGAGGATGTTGAAGAAGAAGTAATGTTCTCTCCCCCTCCTCCTCTCTTTTATAATAAATGGGTATTTGGGGTACCTCAAGTCAAATGGGTCATGAGGCCTAATGGGTCAACCCATTAGTCCTATGTGGGTAAGTGGATGGAATAACCCACCATTGGGCCAATAGGTTAAGTGGGCCTGCCCACAACCTTAATTAAGGAAAAGCCCATTCTTAGATGGGCTCATATGAGATGGGTATAAGTCCCCAATGTACTTCCTAAAGGTACGCGGGACCCGAACTTAAATTATTCCCTTCTCTCATGAAATAGCTCGAGCGGTTCAAGCCCGGACCCGCACTTCGAGGTTACCAAGGGAAGAATAATTAATAAGACTTGAGGCTAGAACTTACTTTTCCCCCTGTCATGGTTTATTACCCATGACCCCAACAACTTGCCACGCAACGCTAAGCTCATCACCGAACGAAATATCCAGTGAGGTGACGGTCAGGATGCTCTCTCCTGAACTCCTCGCTTCCGGGCTGGTACTTGGAGGGTAGTCGACGAAGTCGCCGTCACGAACTTTCCCCTGGCGGTTGAGGAATCTTTCCTCCACAGGCAAACCCGTGCTGTGGTCAACGATTTTGTAGCTAGGTTTGACCATCATGGAGAACAGGTCACCAGCATACATGGCAGCGGTATCTACACGTCCACGAGAAGAAATGATATTTAATTATATCCGAGATGCGGGTATAACATCCCCCACCTTATAAGAAATTTCGTCCTCGAAATTTGACGTACCTTGTAAATAGGCAAGAAAAGGGTATTTTGCCCGCATTTCTACCTCTGCCTCCCAAGAAGCTTCCTCTTCCGGATGGTTGCACCATTTTATCTTCACATAATGAATGGGCGGTTGCGAAGATGAACAACCTTCTTTGTCCAAAATCTTTTCAGGCGACTCTTTATAGGACATGTCGGCGCAAGTTACGGTGGTTCATGCGTCAATACATGGCTTGGATCATGGACATACTTCCTCAACATGGACACGTGGAAGACGTCGTGCACACCTTCTAAAGAGGGAGGGAGTGCTAACCGATATGCCACCGGTCCAATCCGTGCAAGGATCTCAAAAGGTCCTATAAATCTCGGACTCAGCTTGCCCTTCTTGCTGAAACGCATCACCCCTTTGGAGGGTGATACCTTAAGGAACACTTTATCACCGATAGTGAACTCAAGGTCCTTCCGTCTCAAGTCTGCATAACCCTTCTGCCTGGACTGAGCCGCCTTGATCCGCTCACGAATCAAGTCCACCTTCTCGCATGTTGCCTGAATCAACTCGGGTCCAAGAATACGCCGTTCACCTACTTCGTCCCAATATAACGGTGTCCGACACTTCTTCCCATACTGAGCCTCAAACGGTGCCATGCCTATAGTAGCCTGGTAACTGTTATTGTAAGCAAACTCAATAAGTGAGAGATGCTCGTCCCAGCTGCCTTGCATATCAATGGCACAAGCTCGGAGCATATCTTCCAATGTCTCGAATAGTCCTCTCCAGTGTCCGTCGGTTTGAGGGTGGAAGGCTGTACTAAAACTCAACAGTGTACCCATTGCCTTCGAAACCCTCCCGAACTTAGATGTAAATCGGGATCCCGATCGGAGATGATCTTTGAGGAACTCCGTGTAGACGAACTACATTATCAATGTACAAGCGAGCCAGCTTGTCCATCGAATAGGTAATCTTCATGGGGATGAAGTGAGCCGTCTTTGTCAATCTGTCAACGACAACCCATATGGTATCGACACCTCTAGGCGTGCGGGGCAACCCGGTGACAAAATCCATGGTAACATGCTCCCACTTCCACTCTGGAACAGGCAATGACTGTAAGAGGCCATGAGGTCGTTGTCTATCCGCCTTCCTGTGACAAGTAAGACATTTTGCCACATACTCAGCCACATCCCTCTTCATTCCACTCCACGGTAATATTCCTTGAGATCTCTATACATCTTCGTACTACCGGATGAATAGAATAGGGAGAGTCATGGGCCTCACTAACACTTCCTTCCTCAAGCGAGGGTTACTAGGAACACATAGCCGTTGTCTGAACATGAGAACACCACTCTCTGTTAAAGTAAAATCCAGTTCCCGCTGCGTGTCCCCCCTTGATAGCCTCAATAACCTTTTGAATCTCCTCATCAGAAGCCTGGGCTGATTGAATTCGCCCTACCGGTGTGGATTGTATTGATAAAGCTGATAGAGATAAGGTAACACCATCAACCGATAATTCCAGGTCCATCCTTCTAGCTTCCTCGATGAGTTTCTCACTTGGCGCTAGTGATGCCAGTGACAAGGACTGAGATTTCCGGCTCAGCGCATCCGCTACTACATTTGCCTTGCACTGGGTGGTAATGGATAGTACAATCATAATCTTTCAACAACTCCAACCACCGCTTGCCTCATATTGAGCTCCTTTTGTGTAAAGAAGTATTTGAGGCTCTTGTGATCACTGTATATTTCGCTCTTCTCACCATATAAATAATGTCTCCGGATCTTGGAGCGAAAACCACACACGGCAAGCTCCAAATCATGGGTCGGGTAGTTCTTCTCATAGTCCTTCAATTGCCGAGAAGCATAGGCCACTACCTTCCCATCTTGCATTAGAACACAACCCAAGCCCATTTTAGATGCATCATTGTAGACTACCATCCCTCCAGTACCATTAGGAATGGTAAGTCTTGGAGCGGAAACCAACCTCTGCTTGAGCTCTTGGAAGCTCTTTTCACAGCCTATCGGACCACTCGAACTTCACTCCCTTTCGGGTCAGTCGTGTCATAGGAGCGGAGAGCCTTGAGAAGTTCTCAATAAATCTCCTGTAATAGCCAGCTAGTCCCAGGAAACTACGAATGTCTGCCACATTCTTGGGTATCGCCCAGTCAACTACTGACTTCACCTTGCAGGGTCAACCTCTATACCCTTACCGAAACAAGGTGTCCCGGAATGCCACTGTTGTAGCCAAAACTCACACTTACTGAATTTGGCGTACAACTGTTTCTCCCTTAGGCGTTGCAATACTAGGCGGAGATGGTCTGCATGCTCCTCGTCGCTCTTGGAATAGACCAAGATGTCATCAATGAAGACAATGACATACTTGTCTAGAACATCGTGGAACACCCGGTTCATCAACTCCATAAAGGCGGCCGGGGCATTGGTCAGCCCGAAGGACATGACCAAGAACTCATAATGACCATAGCGAGATCGAATCTTTGTCTTCTGATATCACTATTTTCGATCTTCAAGCGATGGTACCCTGACCGGAGATCAATTTTCGAGAACACCTTCGCACCCTGTAGTTGATCGAACAGGTCATCGATCCTAGGCAAAGGATACCGGTTCTTGATTGTCAATTTGTTGAGCTCACGGTAGTCAATGCACAGACGCATACTACCGTCCTTCTTTTTCACAAACAACACAGGTGCTCCCCAAGGAGATACACTGGGTCTAATGAAACCCTTCTTCAACAGGTCATTCAACTGCTCTTGTAGCTCCTTTAACTCAGTTGGGGCCATCCTGTAAGGTGCCTTGGATACTGGGGCTGCACCAGGAATCAGATCTATCATGAACTCTGTCTCGCGATCTGGTGGCAACCGCGTTAGATCCTCAGGAAAGACATCTGGAAAGTCTTTCACCACGTACAACTCTTCCAAAGGCCTGCCTTTGGCTTCAGTGTCTATCACAGATGCTAGATAACACTGACATCCCTCTGCCAACAACTTCTGTACTTGGAGGGCAGAGATGATAACTTTCTTGGGTCTCTCCCGCTTAGTACCCATAAACACAAACTCTTCACCTTATGGTTTGAATAGAACCTTCCTCTCGAGCAGTTAGGCGGCTTTGTGAGTTGATAGCCAATCCATTCCCAAAATCACATCAAAGTCTTTCATATCCAGCAGATACTAAGCTTGCTTCGAGTCCGTGACCACCCACACATACCGGGCAAGGATCATAAACCGAGTCAAGTTCAACCTTGCTACCCGTTGGTGTCTCGACTATCGTTACGGGCCATTAGCTTTGGTTCAATGGACATCTTCTTAGCAAAACTAGGGGACACAAAAGAGTGTGATGCCCCGAATCAAATAAAGCATAAGCGGTGAGAGCAAACAAGAACGACACACGACAAGCAACAGACAACCAATCATAGAAACAAAAGCTATTATATGCACATCTTAAGAGTAGAGTGCATTACTGTAATAACACTGGGATCGGCACTGGGCCTCTTCATTTGTCGAGAATACACCCGACCTTGAGATCTATGGGCCGGAGCGGGAAGAAGAGAACGCACAATCGCCTTGGCTTGGGGTGCCTACGTGTAGCTGCACTGGAGGACCTATCATCCGCGGATGAGGACAGTCTCGAACCATATGCCCGGACTCCTTGCAATTGTAACATATAAGAGTCTGGGAACCATAGTGAGGAGTTGATGTAGGCACAGGTGCTTGCACCGCATCGACCTCCGGGGCGGACCGGAAAAGTAGTAGTGTAAGATCCTCTCCTTTGGAATTTTGTGGATCCCCTAGGTTCGTGAGAGGTCATGGGCCTTTTACCGGCTGAATGGCCCTGTAATTCTCTCTCTTTGGTCCTCAATCACCTTAGCGGCTGGACCGTCTCGGCGTAAGTAGGGTACTTGTGTAGCACCACAGAAGTACTAATGCTAGGTCTAAGCCCCTTCTCAAACTTCCTAGCCTTCACATTCTCGGCCTTCATGTGTCGGGCGAAGTAAACAGCTCCTCAAAAGCTTTTGGTACTCAAGGACCGATTTGGATCCTTGAAAGAAGCTCATAAACTCGGACTCCTTCCTATCACGGAAGTTTTGAGGAAGAAATTTTTGAAGAAGACTTCCTTGAATTGAGCCCAAGTTGCCTCTGGGTGAGTTGCCCAAAAATGGTCTTTAGAGGAGAGCCACCACGCATCAGAATCACCCCGGAGCTGGTAGGTAGCACACCGGATCTTGTCCGTGTCATTGCACTGTATCACTTCAAAGATTCTCTCAAGATCCCTTATAAATGTTGCCGGGAAAAAGGAATCATGGGCCATCTTGTAGAAGGTTGGAGGACGATGTTTTTGAAATCTCTCCGATAACCTAGCAGCATCCACCCAAGCCGGAGTCACCGCTTGGACCGAAGGAGCCACAGAAGTGGAAGGTAGAATGAGGTCTTTGGCACCTCTTGTGTCAAAGGAATTCGCGGTGGCTTGAGCCAGGAGGAACACTAGGTACAGCGAGAACCCACGAGGGCAGGTGGGGAGGATTGACTTGCACGGAGGAGGCACTGGCTGCCTTTCCCTAACAAAGGCTTGGAACATAGCCGTCATGTTTTGCATAAATTGGCGTTGCTCTTGTTGCGCCTCCCTATGCTCTCGTTCCATGGATTGCAACCTATTGCTCAACAACGCGGCGACATCCGCATTATTACTAATTGGCGGTGCTACCGGTAGAACCGTATTCGAAGCCTCACCGGCCTCTTCCCTAGCAGGAGAACGGTTGGCATTTGACCGTGTATTAACCATGGTTCACACCTGGTTACAGTCAACACCACAGTTATAGGCACAATAGCAATATTAAGCAAACCAATCAAAAATCGATTTGCAAAGGTAAACATAGGTTACACGAGGGGTAAGGGAAGCAATTATGAGGGTAATAAACATTAGAAACAAGTTGGTTAAGCAAAACAGGGCCAAAAACCTATTATGGCCGGGTCGGATTTACATGCGGTTTCACTAGGCTGCATCCGAGTGTAAATCCGACCTTCACAGGACCAAAGGCTGGTCTCGGGAATCCGCGGATTCACAGTCGGATTCAAAATCTTGCATCCGAGTGTAAAACCGCATGGCCTAAAAACAGAATTTCTCACTCGAACTCTCCTTCAAAACCCAAATTTCTTTTTCCAAACACCCCCTACGCTCTGGAGAACCCAAAACCGCACTCGTTCCTTGCTCCCTCTCCCTTCTAGGTGGATTTTTGGCACTCAATCCACGCACAACAGCTCCGATCGAGTTCAGGTATGCCCTCTTCCCTCTCTATCGATCTATCTCTTTCTCCTTTCGACTTCTATTATGGAGAAACCCCCAAAATCCATTTCGGGTTTACCAGATTTGGGTTTTTTTTTGTTTTCTCCAAGCTATTTAGATGGATTTTTGTCCATCCTACCTTCGTTTCCCTTCATATGCAACCTAGTTGGGGCATTTCCCCCAATCTTGCACCATCACCAAGGGTTTGGGTTGGATTTTGGAGAAATCCCCAAACCCTAACCGAAATTCTATGTCTTTTTGCCCAATTCAAGTTCGGTTTTGCTAGGTAGGCTTGGTGTATATCATTTGGGGTTGTCTCAAGCCATTACTTATTTATTTCTTGCAAATGGGAACTTCAAGAATCACATCTGAATTTTCTTTTAGAGATTCAAGCATTATTTACCACAATTTAGCTCCATATATTGCTTGAACTAGGTATTTAGTATAAACTTCATGTGTTAGGTGTACTATGGCCATGTATATATATTGTGTACTATATCATTGAACTTCCAACCAAATTCTGAAAATTTCCTCTTTGGGTTCATAGTATAATTTTGTTTTCAATTCAGTCCAATTTTGTTTGAACTAATTGCTTGTATGATATAATGCTTCTCCAAGCATAATGTGGCCATGTACCTTTATCCTCTATGATTGCATCTACATAGTGGCCATGCATCAAGGTCTAGGTTCTACTGCCTTGTTTCTTTTCATTGTATATTTGCTTAGACCTTAATATCCAAGCATGGACTTAATGTGTTTCTGTATTCTTGGCCTTCCTTGGTTGCAGGTTAGGGAATCTAAATGGCTCCTAGAACAAGGCGTGCACGGGCCGAACAAGCTGCCCCAGTTGCTTTGGATACGCAATGGTTCCAAGACCTAGAGAAACAGGAGATGTACCAAGACCACTTTCGCTTTAAGAATATCTTGGAGGGAAGAGATGTGGTACTGGAAGACCTCAAGGCCTACAAGGTAGGGCCGAGATTTGAAGCACTGGGGTGGTCCAACCTCCTCAACCTTCCAGAGCCATTCTATCCCAAGCTCGTTCGTCACTTCTACGCCAACCTGCACACCGAGAACCTAGGCACGCGAGATTACCGGATCCTCTCTTATGTCAAGGGAGTCACCATATCCTTCACAGGGGCACAGTTGGCAGGCATCCTCAATGTAGCCATCTGGGGAGAGAAGACCTACTGCGCACCATGGAAGAATCCCTACTCCTTTCTCAGGAGAGAGGCATACAGGGAGTTATACAGGGAGCTTACACGTGGGGCATTCGAGAAGAAAGTGCCTGAGACTTCTTTTGCCAATTCTCCCAGGATACTGAGTCGGATTGTGCAGCACAACATCGTGCCTATAGCCGGTCACCGCACCATGCCTTCCATCTTCGTAGGCTATGTGGCCTATCACCTCTACAAAGGCATTCCCATCTGCCTGCCCTACATTATCATGCGGACTATGGATCATGCGGGGCGAAATCCCAGGAGGAACTTAGATTTACCCTATGGGAGGTTGCTCACCACTATTTTCCAGCATTTTGGAGTTGACTTGAGTGAGGAGGATCAAGACTTAACCGAAGATCCACCTCTAGATCGTAACGCAGTGGCGAGGATGCGAATTGCGATGGATGCATATAGTGATGGGGAGCCATTGGTCCCAGCAGAGGGTCACGGGCCTGAGCCTCAGGTACAGGAGCCTCCTCCTCAGCCGGCTGTGCATGCGGCCTCTTCATCCGGCACTGCTCCTAGTGGGTCTGACATCGATAGGATTCTTGCAACTCTGGGCCAGATGAGCACCAACATGGCTCAGGGGTTTGAAGGAGTGAACACTAGGCTCGATGCATCAGACAGACGCATGGAGAGCCTCGAGCAGCAGATGGAGGACTTGCACTCCTACCTCCATGATGAGGGCACAGAGGACGAGCCTAGTAGTGATGATGAGATGGAGCAGTAGACCTCCTGTCCATTCCCACCATGCTCTCAATGGACCCCTAGCTTTTTGTCTTACCATGTAGCAAATTTATTTTTTTTTTTTCTTTTTCTTGGTTGTAAGAACTCGAAGTCTCCAGTTCAGCTGAATTTTGTTGTAATCACTCGTTTGGCTTATGGAAATGTATTAACAGCTGAAATTAAGGAATATATCTATAATTATATACACATGTCTTTCATTTCACTGTTGTCTATTATTTGCTATTGTCTTCGGCTTTCTCCCTAGCATTCACACACATTCCAATTATGCATTGTTAGAAGCTTTTACTTTAGCAACCTATTGTGTAGAGTAAATCACAATTCCGCTAGACTGTGGCTGGTGCAGAGCATCTCGCTCTGATACCACGCTGTCACGCCCCTATTCCAGACAAGGAATATAATATCATATAAAGGGTGACTAGGACGACGCGTGTCATCCTACTAAACCGCCCGGATCACTGACACAGTGTCCCAACGCACAGTCATATCCAATATTAACACAATGTAACATTAGAATGCAGAAAAGAGGAATATTACATTCCAAGGATCAGTAGTATTGCGGAAGCGTATAAATCGAATAGTTACAAGATGTTCAAAGCTAGATGATAAATACAGTAATTAGTTACATTTCCAATGATCATCTAATAACTATCAAAAATGGTATTACAGTAAGTATTTCACCATAGGCCTTAGCCTCAAAAGTAATCAAAAAGGGATCGAGTCCCGAATATCCTCACGGCCCGTAGGCACAATCATCGCAAGGACACCCGTCGCCATGCTCCTCAAACATGGCCTCCGGTTCCTCCTCACCGATCTCATCGTATCCCGAGGGCTGAACTCCAAGTCCCGCGAGATATCCGTCACTGCACCATAATCTAAAAAAAATGCGCACGAGGGGGTTAGCTCCAGGCGAGTGAGGGATGGGAATGCACAAACACGCAATTCACATAGTCCAATGATGCATGCACATGTTAAGTTCATTTTTCCACCTAACAAACAACTAAGTCAATGGCATATGCTCTTTGTGACAACTCGGGAGACACTTGTGGGTCACTTAACTTATCGCCACAATGAAACCTCAATTGTCACGTGGGACCTACGCCGATCGAAGCCTCCAAGACCACTCGGTGGCGGACCCACGATAACCAATACTACCATGATGGCCTCTCCCACCTCCACAGAATCCGGTGTACTGATTACCCAACACCTAAACCCCTGTTGGTAAGGGTCGTAGCATAAGGGTGTGAAATCCTAGCCACAATATACTACATGCAAGTCCTATCGCCCCGAGAGGTAATCCGGGCGCATCAACTTTTCATCCGGTTTAGTGCCCGGTTACACAAGACGGCACGCGCATACAGATTCAACATGACATTCAACATAATTTCTTCATAAATGTTTATAGAGTTGGGGTTCGCACCGTACTCCACCGCACCGAGACCCATCAAGATACAACATTACCAATCAACATTATAACAAATAGATATAAAATTATGCAATATGCGCACACATGCTTATTAATTGTAATGAGTACATAATATATAGTGCAATAGTAATAACAAGCTCAAACAACCAAACCCACTCACTCGTATACGCCAAGCACCACGATTATCAGTTGTCGCCTCGATCAAGCAATAAGCCACAAAAGTGAATATTTTAACCTATACAAGGAGTGGAATAAGGTTAAACGAGCGAAGGGAACGGATCCCCAAAAGATCTCCCATAAACACTTAAGTATAAGGTTTCAGAGACGAAGTGGTTGCAGGAGTGGTTTCATGCCCAAATTCTGCAACCACATGTAAATCCTAGGAAACCGGGACAGTTTTAGTCAAGGTCGGATGCAGATGTGGTTTCGAAAAACTGAATCCAAGTGTAAATCCGAGCTTCACAGGGCTCAGGACAATTTTTGCCAAGGTCGGATGCGAGATGTGGTTTTGAAAAACTGAATGAGTGTAAATCCGACCTTCACAGAATCCTTCTCGGGAAGGTAGTTTCGGGGGTTTCTTGCAGTCTGAAATCACATGTAACCCTCACACCTTCAGGTCCAAAATCCGAAGGATTCCCTCCAAGGACCCCATTTCAAGTGGTTTTTAAGGCACAAGGACTTCTAGAAAACTCTATCCTAAGCTCCTTAGGTTCCAACCTTAAATCCCCCAAATGGCAATGAGAACCCTCACATTAGAGCTCATAATGGAGTGAACTAACTCCACCATAGCTTGGCTTTAAAGCTCCATCTACTCCCTAGGTTCCAAGAGAGATCTAGGTCAATCTCTCCCATTACCCAACCCCTTTTTGAAACCCAAAATAGAAGAAGGAAGAAGCTTACCTACCCCCAAGATGAGAGCTCCACGATTTATGCCCAAGAGATGGGGTCTCCACCTTCCTCCAAGCCTCTCTCTCCTTCCTCTTTCTCTTTCTCTCCTCTTTCTCTCCTCTTTCTCTCCTCCACGATTTAGGGTAGAAGAGGATGTTGAAGAAGAAGTAATGTTCTCTCCCCCTCCTCCTCTCTTTTATAATAAATGGGTATTTGGGGTACCTCAAGTCAAATGGGTCATGAGGCCTAATGGGTCAACCCATTAGTCCTATGTGGGTAAGTGGATGGAATAACCCACCATTGGGCCAATAGGTTAAGTGGGCCTGCCCACAACCTTAATTAAGGAAAAGCCCATTCTTAGATGGGCTCATATGAGATGGGTATAAGTCCCCAATGTACTTCCTAAAGGTACGCGGGACCCGAACTTAAATTATTCCCTTCTCTCATGAAATAGCTCGAGCGGTTCAAGCCCGGACCCGCACTTCGAGGTTACCAAGGGAAGAATAATTAATAAGACTTGAGGCTAGAACTTACTTTTCCCCCTGTCATGGTTTATTACCCATGACCCGAACAGCCTTCGCCACGCAACGCTAAGCTCATCACGAACGAAATATCCGTGAGGTGACGGTCCAGGATGCTCTCTCCTGAACTCCTCGCTTCCCGGGCTGGTACTTGGAGGGTAGTCGACGAAGTCGCCGTCCACGAACTTTCCCCACGGCGGTTGAGGAATCTTTCCTCCACAGCAAACCCGTCTGTGGTCAACGATTTTGTAGCTAGGTTTGACCATCATGGAGAACAGTCACCAGCATACATGGCAGCGGTATCTACACGTCACGAGAAGAAATGATATTTAATTATATCCCGGGGTACGGGTATAACAGTGACCTTCGAATCAATACTTATTTTGGCATATGTCCATTTTCAGTTTAAATCGGACCGATGGGTCTTTTGGGGTTAATTGGGGCATTTTTGTATTTTTTTGGGCATGGGATTTTCTAAAAAGGTTTCGTATCTCTAATTAGACGTGTGGATGCGATGTTGAGGGTCATGACCTATGAATCGATACCTATTTTGGCATATATTCATTTTCGGTTTAAACCAGGACGGGTGGGTCGTTTGGGGTTATTTGGGGGGCATTTCTATACTTTTTCAGGTTTTGTATTTTATAAAAAGTGTCTGTATCTCTTATTAGATGTGTGGATACAATGTTGAGGGTCGTGACCTTCGAATCGATTCCTATTTCGGTATATATTCATTTTCGATTTAAACTAGACCGGGTGGGTCGTTTGGGGTTATTTGGGGCATTTCTGTACTTTTTAGGGTTTGTATTGTTCTAAGTGTCCTTATCTCTTATTAGACGTGTGGATACGATGTTGAGGGTCGTGACTGTCGAATCGATACCTATATCGACATATTTTCATTTTCGGTTTCAACCAGAACGGGTGGGTCGTTTGGGGTTATTTGGGGGGCATTTCTGTACTTTTTCAGGTTTTGTATTTTATAAAAAGTGTCTTTATCTCTTATTAGATGTGTGGATACAATGTTGAGGGTCGTGACCTTCGAATCGATTCCTATTTCGGTATATATTCATTTTCGATTTAAACCAGACTGGGTGGGTCGTTTGGGGTTATTTGGGGGCATTTCTGTACTTTTTTGGGTTTGTATTGTTCTAAATGTCCTTATCTCTTATTAGACGTGTGGATACGATGTTGAGGGTCGTGACCGTCGAATCGATACCTATATCGACATATTTTCATTTTCGGTTTAAACCAGACCGCGTGGGTCGTTTAGGGTTTGGTATTTTCTAAAAAGTGTCCTTATCTCTTATTAGACGTGTGGATGCGATGTTGAGGGTCGTGACTTTCGAATTGATTCCTATTTTGGCATATGTTTCTTTTCGGTTTAAACCATAACGGGTGGGTCTTTGGGGTTATTTGGGGGCATTTCTATACTTTTTTGGGTTTGGTATTTTCTAAAAAGTGTCCTTGTCTCTTATTAGACGTGTGGTTGTGATGTTGAGGATCGTGACCTTCGAATTGATACCTAATTCGGTAAATGTTCATTTTCTATTTAAAACAGTTCGGGTGGGAGGTTTGGGGTTATTTGGGGGCATTTCTGTACTTTTTTGGACTATTGTATTTTCTAACAAGTGTCCTTATCTAATTTTAGACGTGTGGATGCAATGTTTAGGGTCGTGACCTTCGAATCGATACCTACTTCGACATATGTTCATTTTCGCTTTAAACCAGATCGGGTGGGTCGTTTGGGGTTATTTGGGAGCATTTCTTTACTTTTTTGGGTTTGCTATTTTCTAAAAAGTGTCCTTGTCTCTTATTAGACGTGTGGTTGTGATGTTGAGGGTCGTGACCTTGAATTGATACCTAATTCGCGAATGTTCATTTCGATTTAAAACAGTCCGGGTGGGTGGTTTGGGGTTATTTGGGGGCATTTCTATACTTTTTTGGACTATTGTATTTTCTAACAAGTGTCCTTATCTAATTTTAGACGTGTGGATGCAATGTTGAGGGTCGTGACCTTCGAATCGATACCTATTTCGACATATGTTCATTTTCGCTTTAAACCAGATCGAGCGGGTCGTTTGGTGTTATTTGGGAGCATTTCTGTACTTTTTTGGGTTTGCTATTTTCTAAAAAATATCATTATCTCTTATTAGAAGTGTGAATGTGATGTTGAGGTCGTGACCTTTGAATCGATACCTATTTCGACATATGTTCATTTTCGATTTAAACCAGACTAGGTGGGTCGTTTGGTGTTATTGGGGGGTATTTCTATATTTGTATGGGTTTGGTATTTTCTAAAAAGTGTCATTATCACTTATTAGACGTATGGATGCGATGTTGAGGGTCGTGACCTTCGAATCGATACTTATTTTGGCATATGTTCATTTTTTGTTTAAACCAGACCGGGTGGGTCTTTTGGGGTTAATCGGGGGGCATTTTTGTACTTTTTGGGCATGGAATTTTCTAAAAAGTGTTCGTATCTCTAATTAGACGTGTGGATGCGATGTTGAGGGTCGTGACCTATGAATCGATACCTATTTTGGCATATATTCATTTTCGGTTTAAACCGGAGACGGGTGGGTCGTTTGGGGTTATTTGGGGGCATTTCTGTACTTTTTCAGGTTTTGAATTTTCTAAAAAGTGTTCGTATCTCTAATTAGACGTGTGGATGCCATGTTGAGGGTCGTGACCTATGAATCGATACCTACTTTGGCATATATTCATTTCGATTTAAACCGGGACGGTGGGTCGTTTTGGGTTATTTGGGGGCATTTCTGTACTTTTTCAAGTTTTCTATTTTCTAAAAAGTGTCCTTATCTCTTATTAGATGTGTGGATACAATGTTGAGGGTCGTGACCTTCGAATCGATTACTATTTCGGTATATTTTCATTTTCGATTTGAACCGACGGGGGTCGTTTGGGGTTATTTGGGGGTATTTCTGTACTTTTAAGGGTTTGGTATTTTCTAAAAGTGTCCTTATCACTTGTTAGACGTGTGGATGCGATGTTCAGGGTCGTGACCTTCGAATCGATACCTATTTTAGCATAAGTTCATTTTCGGTTTAAACTAGACCGGGTGGGCTGTTGGGGTTATTTAGGTGCATTTCTGTACTTTTTTGGGTTTGGCATTTTCTAAAAAGTGTCCTAATCTCGAATTAGACGTGTGGATGCAATGTTGAGGGTCTAGACCTTCGACTCGATGCCAATTTCGACATATGTTAATTTTTGGTTTAAACCAGACCAGGTTGGTCGTTTGGGGTTATTTGGGGGTATTTTTGTACTTTAATAGGTTTGGTATTTTCTAAAAAGTTTTCTTATCCTTTATTAGACGTATGGATGCGATGTTGAGGGTCGCTTCAGCAAATGTTCAATTTTGGTTTAAACCAGACCGAGTGGGTCGTTTGGGGTTATTTGGGTGCATTTCTCTACTTTTTTCTTTTTTGTATTTTCCAAAAAGTGTCATTTTCACTTATTAGATGTGCTGATGGAATGTTGAGGTCGTGACTTTTGAATCGATACCTATTTCGACATATGTTCATATTCGGTTTAAACCAGACTGGGTGGGTAGTTGCGATTTTTTTGGGGGCATTTCTGTACTTTTTTCTTTTTGTATTTTCTAAAAATTGTTCATATCTCATATTAGATGTGTGGATACGATGTTGAGGGTTGTGACCTTCAAGTAAATACCTATTTCGGCATATGTTCATTTTCGGTTTAAACCAGACTGGGTGGGTCGTTTGGGGTTATTTGGGGGTATTTCTGTACTTTTTTGGATTTTGTATTTTCTACAAAGTGTCCTTATCTCTTATTAGATGTATGGATACGATGTTGAGGGTCGTTACCTTCGAATCGATACCTATTTTGGCATATGTTCTTTTTTATTTAAACCAGATGGGTGGGTCGTTTGGGGTTATTTGGAGAAATTTTTGTATCTTTTTTGGGCTTGGGATTTTCTAAAAAGTGTCCATATCTCTTATTAGACGTGTGGATGCAATGTTGAGGGTCGTGACCTTCGAATCGATACCTATTTCGACATATGTTCATTTTCGGTTTAAACCAGATCGGGTGGGTCGTTTGGTGTTATTTGGGAGCATTTCTGTACTTTTTTGGGTTTGCTATTTTCTAAAAAGTGTCATTATCTCTTATTAGAAGTGTGAATGCGATGTTGAGGGTCGTGATCTTCCAATCGATACCTATTTTGGCATATGTTTGTTTTTGGTTTAAACCAGATCGGGTGTGCCGTTTGGGGTTATTTGGGAGCATTTCTGTACTTTTTTGGGTTTACTATTTTTTAAAAAGTGTCATTATCTCTTAGTAGACATGCGGATGCAATGTTGAGGGTCGTGACCTTCGAATCGATACCTAGGTCGATATATGTTTATTTTCGGTTTAAACCAGACTGGGTGGGTCGTTTTAGCCTATTTGGGGCGTTTCGTGTTTTTTGGGTTTGCTATGTTCTAAAAAGTGTCCTTATCTCTTATTAGACGTGTGGATTCGATGTTGAGGGTCGTGAGCTTCGATTCGATACCCATTTCAGCATATATTCATTTTCGGTTTAAGCCTGGACGGGTGGGTCGTTTTGGGTTATTTGGGGCATTTCTGTACTTTTTTATTTTTGTATTTTTCAAAAAGTGTCCTTATCTCTTAGTAGACATGCGGATGCAATGTTGAGGGTCGTGACCTTCGAATCGATACCTAGGTCGATATATGTTTATTTTTGGTTTAAACCAGATTTGGGTGGGTCGTTTTAGCCTATTTGGGGGCATTTCTGTGCTTTTTTGGGTTTGCTATGTTCTAAAAAGTGTCCTTATCTCTTATTAGACGTGTGGATGCGATGTTGAGGGTAGTGAGCTTCGGATCGATACCCATTTCGGCATATATTCATTTTCAATTTAAGCCGGACGGGTGGGTCATTTGGGGTTATTTTGGGGTATTTCCGTACTTTTTTGGGTTTGGGATTTTCTAAAAGTGTACTTATCTCTAATTAGACGTGTGGATGCAATGTTGAGGGTCGTGACCTACGAATCGATACCTATTTCGACATAAGTTCATTTTTCGGTTTAAACTAGACTGGGTGGGTCGTTTGGGGTTATTTGGGACCATTTCTGTACTTTTTGGGTTTCGGATTTTTAAAATGTGTTCTTGTCTCTAATTAGACGTGTGGATGCGATGTTGAGGTCGTGACCTTTGAATCGATACCTATTTCGACATATGTTCATTTTCGATTTAAACTAGATTGGGTGGGTCATTTGGGGTTATTGGGGGTATTTCTATACTTGTATGGATTTGGTATTTTCTAAAAAGTGTCATTATCACTTATTAGACGTATGGATGCGATGTTGAGGGTCGTGACCTTCGAATCGATACTTATTTTGGCATATGTTCATTTTTGTTTAAACCAGGCAGGGTGGGTCTTTTGGGGTTAATTGGGGGCATTTTTGAACTTTTTTGGGCATGGGATTTTCTAAAAGTGTTCGTATCTCTAATTAGACGTGTGGATGCGATGTTGAGGGTCGTGACCTATGAATCGATACCTATTTTGGCATATATTCATTTCGGTTTAAACAAGGACGGGTGGGTCGTTTGTGGTTATTTGGGGCATTTTTGTACTTTTTCAGGTTTTGTATTTTCTAAAAAGTGTTCGTATCTCTAATTAGGCGTGTGGATGCGATGTTGAGGGTCGTGACCTATGAATCGATACCTACTTTGGCATATATTCATTTTCGATTTAAACCAGAGACAGGTGGGTCGTTTTGGGTTATTTGGGGGCATTTCTGTATTTTTCAAGTTTTCTATTTTCTAAAAAGTGTCCTTATCTCTTATTAGATGTGTGGATACAATGTTGAGGGTCGTGACCTTCGAATCGATTACTATTTCGATATATTTTCATTTTCGATTTCAACCAGACGGGGGGTCATTTGGGGTTGTTTGGGGTATTTTGTACTTTTAAGGGTTTGGTATTTTCTAAAAAGTGTCCTTATCACTTGTTAGACGTGTGGATGCGATGTTCAGGTCGTGACCTTCGAATCGATACCTATTTTGGCATAAGTTCATTTTCGGTTTAAACTAGACCGGGTGGCGTTGGGGTTATTAAGTTGCATTTACTGTACTTTTTGGGTTTGGCATTTTCTAAAAAGTGTCCTAATCTCTAATTAGACGTGTGGATGCAATGTTGAGGGTCTAGACCTTCAACTCGATGCCAATTTCGACATATGTTAATTTTTGGTTTAAACCAGGCGGAGTTGGTCGTTTGGGGTTATTTGGGGGTATTTTTATACTTTAATAGGTTTGGTATTTTCTAAAAAGTTTTCTTATCCTTATTAGACGTATGGATGCGATGTTGAGGGTCGCTACCTTCGTATCCATACCTATTTCAACAAATGTTCAATTTTGGTTTAAACCAGGCCAAGTGGGTCGTTTGGGGTTATTTGGGTGCATTTCTGTACTTTTTTTTTTTTGTATTTTCCAAAAAGTGTCATTTTCACTTATTAGATGTGCTGATGCAATGTTGAGGGTCGTGACCTTGAATCGATACCTATTTCGACATATGTTCATATTCGGTTTAAACCAGTGGGTGGGTAGTCTGCGATTTTTTGGGGGCATTTCTGTACTTTTTCTTTTTGTATTTTCTAAAAATTGTTCATATCTCATATTAGATGTGTGGATACGATGTTGAGGGTCGTGACCTTCAAGTAAATACCTATTTCGGCATATGTTCATTTTCGGTTTAAACCGGACCGGTGGGTCGTTTGGGGTTATTTGGGGGTATTTCTATACTTTTTAGGTTTGGTATTTTCTACAAAGTGTCCTTATCTCTTATTAGATGTATGGATAAGATGTTGAGGTCGTTACCTTCGAATCGATACCTATTTTGGCATATGTTCGTTTTTTATTTAAACCAGATTGGGTGGGTCGTTTGAGGTTATTTGGAGAAATTTCTGTACCTTTTGGGCTTGGGATTTTCTAAAAAGTGTCCCTATTTCTTATTAGACGTGTGGATGCAATGTTGAGGGTCGTGACCTTCGAATCGATAAGTATTTAGACATATGTTCAT
>NW_025317560.1:0-56623 GCF_018873765.1 Telopea speciosissima
TTTTGTATGAGACATTTCATGTTATAAGTCGGTAGGGCATTAAAAGTCAAAGTAATTCCAAATTAATTGATGAATACCTCTTCATCAAATCAAAAGCATCAACTTACTGCAAATAATCAGCCCTTGGAGCCCCAAACATCCAATGTTACCCTAGAAAATTGGGGTCAGCATTTAGTTTTTTTTATGATTAGTACAGAGGTTTGAGACTTGGTATTTTTTGGCCATGGTATGCCTCGTACATTTTCTATGGGACATTTGATGTCATAAGTCGGTAGGTCATTAAAAGCCAAAGTAAATTCCTAAGTAAGTGATGTTGTTCAAATTATTATCATCTCGCCGGTAACATGTACATCTCACCGACGAGATGCGGAAGATATTTTTTTATAAGGAAACACCTCCGAACACTATCACACAAAGGCTTCAATTCAACTAGACATGAATACCCTCTTCATCAATTAAAAAAATCAACTTATTGCACACTGGTCAGCCCTTGAAAGCCCCAAACATCCAATGCTACCTAGGAAAATTGGGTCCAACATTTAGTTTTTTATATGATTAGTACCAAAGTTTGAGACTTAGTATTTTTTCAGCTATGGTATGCCTCGTACATTTTATATTGGACATTAAATGTCATAAGTCGCTAGGGTATTAAAAGTCTAAGTAAATTCCAAATTAAGTGGCATAGTTCTAATTATTAGTATCTCGTCGATAAGATGTAAATCTCACCGGCGATATACGAAAGAAATTTTTTTTTCAGTTGACAAACATCTCCAAACGCTATCACACAAACGCTTCAATTCAAGTTGACATGAATACCTTTTTATCAAATCAAAAACATCAATTTATTGTACACTGATCTGCTCTTGGAGCCCCCAAACATCCAATGCCACCCGACAAAATTGGGGCCAACATTTTGAATGAAACACCTCTGAACACTGTCACACAAAGGCTTCAATTCAGGTAGGTACCTCATAACCAAATAAAGCATCAACTTATTGCACACTAATCAGCCCCTAAAGCCCCCAAACATCTAATGCCACCCGGGAAAATTGAAGCCAACATTTAGGTTTTTATATAATTAGTACGGAGGTTTGAAACTTAGTATTTTTTTGGCTATGGTATGCATCGAATATTTTGTATGGGACAATTCATGTTATAAGTCGGTAGGACATTAAAAGGCAAAGTAAATTTCAAATTAAGTGATATAGTTCAAATTATTACCGTCTCACCGGTAAAATGTACAACTCTCCGGCAAGATATGAAAGAAATTTTATTTAGAAGCCATACACCTTTGAACACTATCACACAAAGGCTTCAATTCAAGTAGACATGAATACATCTTCATCAAATCAAAAGCATCAACTTATTGCACACTGGTCAGTCCTAAGAGCCCCAAACATCCAATGTCACCCAGGAAAATTGGAGCCAACATTTAGGTTTTATATGATTGGTACGAAGGTTTGAGACTTGATATTTTTTCGGCCATGGTATGCCTCGTTTATTAAAAGTCAAAATAAATTCCAAATTAAGTTGCGTAGTACAAATTATTAGCATCTTGCCGCTGCATCTCACCGGCGAGATACGAAAGAAATTTTTTTCTCAGTTCACAAACTTCTCCAAACACTATCACACAAAACCTTCAATTTAGGTAGACATGAATACCTCTTTATCAAATAAAAAACATCAATTTATTTTACACTTATCTGCCCTTGGAGCCCCCAAATATCCGAAGCCTCCAGGGAAAACTGGGGCCAGCATTTAGGTTTTTATATGATTGGTACGGAGGTTTGAAACTATGTATTTTTTTCGGCCAGGGTATGCCTCGTATATTTTATATGAGACATTTGATTTACAAGTCAGTAGAACAATAAAAGTCAAAATAAATTGCAAATTAAATGATGTAGTTCAAATTATTAGAATCTCGTTGGTAATATGTACAACTCACTGGCGAGATATGAAAGATATTTTTTTCCTAAAGGAAACACCGCCGAACAGTGTCATACAAAGGCTTCAATTCAGATAGACATGAATACCTCTTCATCAAATAAAATACATCAGTTTACTGTATACTGGTCAGCCACTAGAGCCCCCAAATATCCAATGCCAACCAGGAAAATTGGGGTCAATAATTAGGTTTTTATATGATTAGTTCGGAGGTTTAAGAGTCGATATTTTATCGGCCATGGTATGCCTCGTACATTTTCTGTAGGACATTTCATGTCATAAGTCGGTAGAGCATTAAAAGTCAAAGTAAATTCCTAATTAAGTGATGTAAAATTATTAGCATCTCGCTGGTATGATGTACATCTCACCGGAGAAATACAAAATAAATTTTTTTTAGAATGAAGCATCTCCGAGCACTGTCACACAAAAGCTTCAATTCAGGTAGACATGAATACCTATTCAAATCAAAAGCATCAACTTATTGAACACTGGTCAACCCCTGAAGGCCCCAAACATCCAATGCCACCTTGGAAAAATGGGTCCAACATTTAGGTTTTTATATGATTAATACAGAAGTTTGTGACTTGGCATTTTTTCGACCATGGTATACCTCATACATTTTATATGGGACATTAAATGTCATAAGTCTATAGGGCATTAAAAGTCAAAGTAATTTCAAATTATTTGATGTAGTTCAAATTATTTGCATCTCGCCGGTAAGATGTACATGTTACCGATAAAATACGAAAGAATTTTTTTTTTGTTTTTAAAGAAACACCTCTGAATACTGTCACACAAAGACTTCAATTCGGGTAGATACCTCATCATTAAATAAAGCATCAACTTATTGCACACTTATCAGCCCCTAGAGCCCCCAAACATCCAATGCCACCCGGTAAAATTGAGGACAATATTTAGGTTTTTATATAATTAGTACGGAGGTTTGAAACTTAGTATTTTTTCAGCTATTGTGTGCATCGAATATTTTGTATGAGACGTTTGATGTTATAAGTCGGTAGGGTTTTAAAAGTCAAAGTAAATTTCAAATTAAGTGATGTAGTTCAAATTATTAGCATCTCTCCAGTAAAATGTACAACTCACCGGCGAGATACTAAAGAAATTTTATTTAGAAGCCATACACCTTTGAACACTGTCACACAAAGGCTTGAATTCAAGTAGACATGAATACATCTTCATCAAATCAAATGCATCAACTTATTGCACACTGGTCAGTCCTAGGGGCCCCCAAACATCCAATGTCACCCAGGAAAATCGGAGCCAACATTTAGGTTTTTATATGATTGGTACGGAGGTTTGAGACTTGATATTTTTTCAACCATGGTATGCCTCGTATATTTTCTTTGGGAAATTTGATGTCATAAGTCAGTAGGGGATTAAAAGTAATAGTATATTCTAAATTAAGTAATGTAGTTCACATTATTAGCATCTCGTTAAGATGTACATCTCACCGGTGAGATATGAAAGATATTTTTTTCAAAAGGAAACACATCCGAGAACTACGACACAAAAGCTTCAATTCAGGTAGACATCGATACGACTTCATCAAATCAAAAGCATCAATTTTTTGGATACTAGTCTGCCTCTAAAGCCCCCAAACATCCAATGCCACCTAAGAAAATTGGGGCCAACACCTAGGTTTTAATATGATTAATACGAAAGTTTGTGACTCTGTATTTTTTCAACCATGATATGCCTCATATAATTTATATAGGACATTTAATGTCATAAGTCGGTAGGACATTAAAAGTCAAAGTAAATTCCAAATTAAGTGATGTAGTTCAAATTATTAGCATCTCGCCGGTAAGATGTACAACTCACCGGCGAGATACGGAAGATATTATTTTTTGGAAAGAAATATCTCTGAATATTGTCACACAAAGACTTCAATTTAGGTAGACATAAATACATCTTCACCAAATAAAAAACATCAGCTAATTGCATACTGGTCAGCCCTTGGAACACCCAAACATCCAAAGCCACCCGAAAAAATTGGGGCCAACATTTTGGTTTTTATATGATTAGTACAGAGGTTTGAGACTTGGTATTTATTCTACCATGATATATATGCCTCGTATATTTTATATGTTACATTTAATGTCACAATTCGATAGACATTAAAAGTCAAAGTAAATTCCAAATTAAGTGATGTAGTCCAAATTATTAGCATATTGCTGGTAAGATGTATATCTCACCGATGATATATGAAAGAAATATTTTTTAGAAGCCAAACACCTATTAACACAGTCACATAAAGGCTTCAATTCAGGTAGACATGAATACCTCTTCATCAAATCTAAAGCATCAACTTATTGCACATGATCAGCCCTTGGAGCCCTAAACATCCAATGTTACCCAAGAAAATTGGGGCCAGTATTTAGGTTTTTATATGATTAGTACGGAGGTTTGAGACATGGTATTTTTTTGGCCATGGTATGCCCCGTACATTTTCTATGGGACATTTGATGTCAGAAGTTGGTAGGGCATTAAAAGCCAAAGTAAATTCCTAATTAAGTGATGTACTTCAAATCATTTGCATCTCGCCAGTAACATGTACATCTCACCAGCGAGATGCGAAAGATATTTTTTTAGAAGGAAACACCTGCGAACACTGTCATACAAAAGCTTCAATTCAACTAGACATGAATACCACTTCACCAAATAAGAAACATCAACTTATTGCACACTAGTCAACCCCTGAAAGCCCCAAACATTCAATGCTACCTAGGAAAATTGAGTCCAACGTTGAGGTTTTTATATGGTTAGTACCGAAGTTTGAGACTTAGTATTTTTTCAGCTATGGTATGGCTCGTACATTTTATATTGGACATTAAATGTCATAAGTTGGTAGATTAGTAAAAGTCAAAGTAAATTCCAAATTAAGTGGCGTAGTTCAAATTATTAGCATCTCGCCGGTAAGATGCAAATCTCACCAGCGAGATACGAAAGAAATTTTTTTTTTCAGTTGGCAAACATCTCCAAACACTATCATATAAAAGCTTCAATTCAGGTAGACATGAATCATTATCAAATCAAAAGCATCAATTTATTGTACACTGATCAGCCCTTGGAGCCCCCAAATATCCGACGCCTCCCAGGAAAATTCGAGCTAGCATTTAGGTTTTCATATGATTGGTACTGAGGTTTAAAACTTGGCATTTTTTTCGGCCATGGTATGCCTCGTATATTTTATATGAGACATTTGATGTTACAAGTCGATATAACAATAAAAGTCAAAGTAAATTCCAAATTAAGTGATGTAGTTCAAATTATTAGCATCTCGCCAGTAAGATGTACAACTCACCGGCAAGATATGAATGATATTTTTTTTTAAAAGGAAACACCTCTGAACACTGTCACACAAAGGCTTCAATTTAGATAGACATGAACACTTTCATCAAATAAAAAACATCAACTTATTATATACTGGTCTGCCCCTAGAGCCCCCAAATATCCAATGCCAACCGGGAAAATTGGAGCCAACATTTAGGTTCATATATGATTAGTTTGGAGGTTTAAGACTTGATATTTTGTCAGCCATGGTATGCCTCGTACATTTTCTATAGGACATTTGATGTTATAAGTTGGTAGAGCATTAAAAGTCAAAGTAAATTCCTAATTAAGTGATGTAATTCAAATTATTAGCATCTTGCCTGTATGATGTACATCTCACCGACGAAATACAAAAAAAAACTTTTTAGAAGGAAACACCACCAAGCACTGTCACACAAAAGCTTTAATTCAGGTAGACATGAATACCTCATCAAATGAAAAGCATCAACTTATTGAACTTTGATCAACCCCTGAAGGCCCCAAACATCTAATGCCACCTATGAAAATTGGATCCTACATTTAGGTTTCTATTCGATTAATACAGAAGTTTGAGACTTGTTATTTTTTTGGCCATGGTATGCCTCATACATTTTATATGAGACATTAAATATTATAAGTAGATAGGACATTAAAATTCAAAGTAATTCCAAATTAATTGATGTAGTTCAATTTATTAGCATCTCGTCGATAAGATGTAAAACTAACTGGCAAAATACGAAAGAATTTTTTTTTTTAAAAGAAACACATTTGAACACTGTCATACAAAGGCTTCAATTTAGGAAGATACCTCATCACCAAATAAAGCATCAACTTATTGCACACTAATCAGCCCTTAGAGCCCCCCAAACACCCAATGTCACCCAAAAAAATTGAGGCCAACATTTAGGTTTTTATATAATTAGTACGAAGGTTTGAAACTTAGTAATTTTTCTGCTATAATATGCATTGAATATTTTGTATGGGACATTTAATGTTATAAGTCAGTAGGGCATTAAAAGTCAAAGTAAATTTCAAATTAAGTGATGTTCAAATTATTTGCATCTCGTTGGTAAAATGTACAACTCACCATCGAGATACGAAAGAAATTTTATCTAGAAGCCAAGCGCCTCTGAACACTATCACACAAAGGCTTCAATTCATGTAAACATGAATACATCTTCATCAAATCACAAGCATCAACTTATTGCACACTGGTCAGTCCTAGGAGCCCCCAAACATCCAGTGTCACCCAGGAAAATTGGAGCCAACATTTAGGTTTTTATATGATTGGTACGAAGGTTTGAGATTTGATATTTTTTCGGCCTTGGTATCCCTCGTATATTTTCTTTGTGACATTTGATGTCATAAGTCAGTAGGGCATTAAAAGTAAAAGTAAATTCTAAATTAAGTAATGTAGTTCAAATTATTAGCATATCGTTGGTAAGATATACATCTTACCGGCGAGATATGAAAGGTATTATTTTTAGAAGGAAACACATCCAAACACTTTCACACCAAATCTTCAATTCAGGTAGACATGGATACGTCTTCATCAAATCAAAAGCATCAATTTATTGGACACTGGTCTGCCCCTGGAGTCCCCAAACATCCAATGCCTCCTAAGAAAATTGGGGCCAACACTTACATTTTTATTTGATTAGTATGAAGGTTTGTGACTTTGTACTTTTTTGGCCATCGTATGCCTCATATATTTTATATGGGGCATTTAATGTCATAAGTCAGTAGGGCATTAAAAGTCAAAGTAAATTCCAAATTATGTAATGTAGTTTAAATTATTAGCATCTCGCCGGTAAGATGTACAACTCACCGGCGAGATACAGAAGATATTATTTTTAGAAGGAAATATCTCTGAACACTGTCACATAAAAACTTTAATTCAGGTAGACATGAAAACATCTTCACCAAATCAAAAACATCAGCTTATTGCACACTGGTCAGCCCTGGGAGCACCCAAACATCCAATGCCACCTGAAAAAATTGGGGCCAACATTTTTGTTTTTATATGATTAGTATGGAGGTTTGAGACTTGGTATTTATTCGACCATGATATATATGCCTCATACATTTTATATGTTCCATTTAATGTCACAATTCGGTAGGCATTAAAAATCAAAGTAAATTCCAAATTATTTGATGTAGTTCAAATTATTAGCATATTGCCGATAAGATGTATATCTCACCGGTGATATACGAAAGAAATATTTTTTAGAAGCCAAACACCTCTTAACACAGTCACACAAAGGCTTCAATTCTGGTAGACATGAATAGCTCTTCATAAAATCAAAAGCATCAACTTATTGGACATGATCAGCCCTTGGAGCCCCAAACATCCAATGTTACCCAAGAAAATTGGGGCCAGCATTTAGGTTTTTATATGATTAGTATGGAGATTTGAGACTTGGTATTTTTTTGGCCAGTGTATGCCTCATACGTTTTCTATGGGACATTTGATGTCATAATTCGGTAGGTAGGGCTGTAAACGGATCGGATTCGGCTCGGATAGTGCTATATCCACATCCACATTCGATTAGCTATCGGACGGATTCGGATAGTGCTAAACAGATATGGACATGGATATGGAAACGGATTTCAGCTATTCATTTACACCCCTATCGGTAGGGCATTAAAAGTAAAAGTAAATTCCTAATTACGTGATGTAGTTCAACTTATTAGCATCTCGTCGGTAACATGTACATCTCACCGACGAGATACGGAAGATATTTTTTTAGAAGGAAACACCTCCGAACACTGTCACACAAAAGCTTCAATTCAACTAGACATGAATACCTCTTCATCAAATAAAAAACATCAACTTATTGCACACTAGTCAACCCCTGAAAGCCCCAAACATCCAATGCTACCTAGGAAAATTGGGTCCAACATTTAGGTTTTTATATGATTAGTACCGAAGTTTGAGGCTTAGTATTTTTTGGCTATGGTATACCTCGTACATTTTATATTGGACATTAAATGTCATAAGTCGGTAGGGTACTAAAAGTCAAAGTAAATTCTAAATTTAGTGGCGTAGTTCAAATTATTTGCATCTCGCCGATAAGATGTAAGTCTCACCTGCAAGATATGAAAGAAATTTTTGTTTTAGTTGGCAAACATCTCCAAACACTATCACACAAAAGCTTCAATTCAGGTAGACATGAATACATCTTTATCAAATCAAAAGCATCAAGTTGTTGTACACTGATCAGCCCTTGGAGCCCCCAAATATCCGATGCCTTTGGGGAAAATTGGGGCTAGCATTTAGGTTTTTATATAATTAGTAAGGAGGCTTGAAACTTGGTATTTTTTTCGGCCATGGTATGCCTCGTATATTTTGTTTGAGACATTTGATGTTACAAGTCGGTAGAACAACAAAAGTCAAAGTAAATTTCAAATTAAGTGATGTAGTTCAAATTATTAGCATCTCACCGGTAAGATGTACAACTCACCGGTGAGATATGAAAGATATTTTTTTTAAAAGGAAACAGCTCTGAACACTATTACACAAAGGCTTCAATTCAGATAGACATGAATACCTTTTAATCAAATAAAAATCATCAACTTATTGTATACTGGTCAGCCCCTAGAGCTCCACAATATCCAATGCCAACCTGGAAAATTGAGGCCAACATTTAGGTTCTTATATGATTAGTTTGGAGGTTTAAGTCTTGGTATTTTGTCGGCCATGGTATGCCTCGTACATTTTCTATAGGACATTTGATGTCAGAAGTCAATAGAGCATTAAAAGTCAAAGTAAATTCCTAATTAAGTGATATAATTCAAATTATTAGAATCACGCCGGTATGATGTACATCTCATTGACGAAATACCAAAGAAATTTTTTTAAGAAAGAAACAACTCCGAGCACTGTCACACAAAAGCTTCAATTCAAGTAGACTTGAATACATCATCAAATCAATAGCATCAATTTATTGAACACTGGTCAACCCCTAAAGGCCCCAAACATCCAATGCCTCCAAGGAAAATTGGGTCCAACATTTAGGTTTTTATATGATTAATACAGAAGTTTGCGACTTGGTATTTTTTCGGCCATGGTATGCCTCATACATTTTATATGGGACATTAAATGTCATAAGTCAATAGTGCATTAAAATTCAAAGTAATTCTAAATTAATTGATGCAATTCAAATTATTAGCATCTCGCAAGCGAAATACGAAAGAATTTTTTTTTTTTTTAAAGAAATACCTCTGAACACAGTCACACAAAGGCTTCGATTCAAGTGGATATCTCATCACCAAATAAAGCGTCAACTTATTGCACACTAATCAGCCCCTAGAGCCCCCAAACATCCAATGCCATACTGGAAAATATAGGCCAACATTTAGGTTTTTGTATAATTAGTCCGGAGGTTTAAAAGTTAGTATTTTTTCAGCTTTGGTATGCATCGAATATTTTGTATGGGACATTTGATGTTATAAGTCGGTAGGGCATTAAAAATCAAAGTAAAATTCAAATTAAGTGATGTAGTTCAAATTATTAGCATATCACCGGTAAAATATACGACTCACCGGACAAATACAAAATAAATTTTATTTAGAAGCCAAACACCTTTGAACACTATCACACAAAGGCTTCAATTCAAGTAGACATGAACACATCTTCATCAAATCCAAAGCATCAACTTATTGCACACTGGTTAGTCCTAGGACCCCCCAAACATCCAATGTCACCCAGGAAAATTGGAGCCAACATTTAGCTTTTTATATGATTGGTACGAAGGTTCGAGACTTGATATTTTTTCGGCCATGGTATGCCTCGTATATTTTCTATGGGACATTTGATGTCATAAGTCAGTAAGGCCTTAAAAGTAATAGTAAATTCTAAATTATGTAATGTAGTTCAAATTATTAGCATCTCGTTGGTAAGATGTACATCTCACTGGAGATATAAAAGATATTTTTTTTAGAAGAAAACATATCCAAACACTATCACACAAAAACTTCAATTCAAGTAGACATGGATACGTCTTCATCAAATCAAAAGGATCAATTTATTGGACACTGGTCTGCCCTTAGAGCCCCCAAATATCAAATGCCACCTAGGAAAATTGGGGTCAGCACTTAGGTTTTTATATGATTAGTACGAAGGTTTGTGACTTTGTATTTATTCGGCCATTGTATGCCTCATATATTTTATATGAGACTTTAATGTCATAAGTTGGTAGGGCATTAAAAGTCAAAGTAAATTCCAAATTACGTTATATAGTTCAAATAATTAGTATCTCACCGGTAAGATGTACAACTCGCCGGCGAGATACGAAAGATATTATTTTTTAGAATGAAATATCTCTGAACACTGTCACACAAAGACTTCAATTCTGGTAGACATGAATACATCTTCACCAAATCAACAACATCAGCTTATTGCACACTGTTCAGCCCGTGGAGCACCCAAACATGCAATGCCACCCGAAAAAATTTGGGTCAACATTTTGGTTATTATATGATTAGTATGTAGGTTTGAGACTTGATACTATTTCGACCATGATATATAAGCCTCGAACATTTTATATGTTACATTTAATGTCACAATTCGGTAGGCAATAAAAGTCAAAGTAAATTTCAAATTAAGTGTTGTAGTCCAAATTATCATCATATTGCGAGCAAGATGTATATCACACAGGCAATATATGAAATAAATATTTTTTAGAAGCCAAATGTCTCTTAACACAGTCACACAAAGGCTTCAATTCAGGTAGACATGAATACCGATTCATCAAATCAAAAGCATCAAATTATTGCACATGATCAGCCCTTGGGGCCCCAAACATCCAATGTTACCCAAGAAAATTGGGACTAGCATTTAGATTTTTATATGATTAGTACGGAGGTTTGAGACTTGGTATTTTTTTGGCCATGGTATGCCCCGTACATTTTCTATGGGACTTTTGATGTCATAAGTCAGTAGGGCATTAAAGCCAAAGTAAATTCATAATTAATTGATGTAGTTTAAATTATTAGCATCTCGCCGGTAATATGTACATCTCACCGGCGAGATGCGGAAGATATTTTTTTTAGAAGGAAATACCTTCAAACACTGTCACATAAAAACTTCAATTCAACTAGACATGAATACCTTTTCATCAAATAAAAAACATCAACTAATTGCACACTGGTCAGCCCCTGAAAGCCCTAAACATCCAATGCTACCTAGGAAAATTGGGTCCAACATTTTGATTTTTATATGATTCGTACCAAAGTTTGAGACTTAGTATTTTTTTCGGCTATGGTATGCCTCGTACATTTTATAACTGACATTAAATGTCATAAGTCGGTAAGGTATTAAAAGTCAAAGTAAATTTCAAATTAAGTAGTGTAGCTCAAATTATTAGCATCTCGCCAGTAAGAAGTATATCTTACCGATGAAATACGAAAGAATTTTTTTTTTTTTAAAGAAACACCTCTGAACACTGTCACACAAAGGCTTCGATTCAGGTAGATACCTCATGAGCAAATAAAGCATCAACTTATTGCACACTAATCAGCCCCTAGAGCCCCCAAACATCCAATGCCACCCGGGAAAATTGAGACCAACATTTAGGTTTTTATATAATTAGTACGGAGTTTTGAAACTTAGTATTTTTTCAGCTATGGTATGCATTGATTATATTGTATGGGACATTTGATGTTATAAGTCGGTAGGGCATTAAAAGTCAAAGTAAATTTCAAATTAAGTGATATAGTTCAAATTATTAGCAGCTCGACGGTAAAATTTACAACTCACTGGCAAGATACGAAAGAAATTTTATTTAGAAGCTAAACACCTTTGAACACTATCACACAAAGGCTTCAATTCAAGTAGACATGAATACTTCTTCATCAAATCAAAAGCATCAACTTATTGTACACTGGTCAGTCCTAGGAGTCCCCAAACATCCAATGTCACCCAGAAAAATTGGAGTCAACATTTAGGTTTTTATATGATTTGTACGAAGGTTTGAGACTTGATATTTTTCGGCCATAGTATGCCTCGTATAATTTCTCTGGGGCATTTGATGTTATAAGTCAGTACGACATTAAAAGAAAAAGTAAATTCTAAATTAAGTAAGGTAGTTCAATTTATTAGCATCTCATTGGTAAGATGTACATCTTACCGGCGAGATATGAAAAATATTTTTTTTAGAAGGAAACACATCCGAACAATGTCACACAAAGGTTTCAATTTTGGTAGATATGGATACGTCTTCATCAAATCAAAAGCATCAATTTATTGGACACTGGTCTGCCCCTAGAGCCCCTAAACATTCAATGCCACCTAGGAAAATTGGGGCCAACACTTAGGTTTTATACGATAAATACGAAAGTTTGTGACTTTGTTTTTTTTCAGCCATGGTATGCCGCATATATTATATGTGGGACATTTAATGTCATAAGTCGGTAGGGCATTAAAAGTCAAAGTAAATTTCAAATTAAGTGATGTACTTCAAATTATTAGCATCACGCCGGTAAGATGTACAACTCACCGACAAGATACGGATGATATTATTTTTTAGAAAGAAATATCTCCAAACATTGTCACACAAAGGGTTCAATTCAGGTAGACATGAACACATCTTCACCAAATAAAAAACATCAGCTTATTGCACACTGGTCAGCCCTTGGAGCACCCAAACATCCAATGCCACCCGAAAAAATCGGGGCCAACATTTTGCTTTTTATATTATTAGTACAAAGGTTTGAGACTTAGTATTTATTTGACCATGATATATATGTCTCGTACATTTTATATGTTACATTTAATGTCACAATTCGATAGACATTAAATGCCAAAGAAAATTCTAAATTAAGTGATGTAGTCCAAATTATTGTTAGCATATTGCCTGTAAGACGTATATCTCACCGGCGATATACGAAAGAAATATGTTTTAGAAGCCAAACACCTCTTAACATAGTCACTTAAAGGCTTCAATTCAGGTAGACATGATACCTCTTCATCAAATCAAAAGCATCAACTTATTGCACATGATCAGCCCTTGGAGCCCCAAACATCCAATGTTACCCAAGAAAATTGGGGCTAGCAATTAGGTTTTTATATGATTAATACAGAGGTTTGAGATTTGGTATTTTTTTTGGCCATGGTGTGCCTCATACATTTTCTATAGGACCTTTGATGTCATAAGTCGGTAGGGCATTAAAAGCCAAAGTAAATTCCTAATTTAATGCTGTAGTTCAAATTATTAGCATCTCGCCGGTAACATGCACATCTCATTAGTGAGATACGAAAGATATTTTTTTTAAAGAAAACACCTTCGAACACTGTCACACAAATGCTTCGATTCACCTAGACATGAATACCTCTTCATCAAAACAAAAACTTCAATTTATTGCACCCTGGTCAGCCCCTGAATGCCCCAAACATCCCATTGTTCCTATGAAAATTGGGTCAAACATTTAGGTTTTTATATGATTAGTACCGAAGTTTGAGACTTAGTATTTTTTCGGTTATGGCATGCGTCATAAGTTTTATATTGGACATTAAATGTCATAAGTCATTAGGATATTAAAAGTCAAAGTAAATTCCAAATTAAGTGGCGTAGTTCAAATTATTAGCATCTCGCCAGTCAGATGTAAATCTCACCGGCGAGATACGAAATTTTTTTTTTTCAGTGGACAAACATCTCTAAACACTATCACACAAAAGCTTCAATTCAGGTAGACATAAATACCTCTTTATCAAATCAAAAACATCAATTTATTGTACACTGATCAGCCCTTGGAGCCCCCAAATATCCGATGCCTCCCCAAAAAATTGGGGCTACCATTTAGGTTTTTATATGATTGGTACGGAGGTTTGAGACTTGGTATTTTTTTCGGCCATGGTATGCCTCGTATATTTTATATGAGACATTTGACGTTACAAGTCGGTAGAATAGTAAAAGTCAAAGTAAATTCCAAATTAAGTGATGTAGTTCAGATTATTAGCATCTCGCCGGTAAGATGTACAATTCATCGGCGAGATATGAAAGATATTTTTTTTTTTAAAGGAAACACCTCTGAATGCTATCACATAAAGGCTTCAATTCAGATAGACATGAATACCTCTTCATCAAATAAAAAACATCAACCTATTGTATACTGGTCAGCCCCTAGAGCCCCCAAATATCCAATGCCAACCATAAAAATTGGGGCCAACATTTAGGTTCTTATATGATTAGTTCGAAGGTTTAAGACATAGTATTTTGTCGGTCATGGTATGACTCGTACATTTTTTATAGGTCATTTGATGTCATAAGTTGGTAGAGCATTAAAAGTCAAAGCAAATTCCTAATTAAAAGATATAATTCAAATTATTAGCATCTCGCCGGTATGATGTACATCTCACAGGCGAAATACAAAAAAAAAAAAATTTTAGAAGGAAACACCTTCGAGTACTGTCACACAAAAGCTTCAATTCAGGGAGACATGAATACCTCTTTATCAAATCAAAAGCATCAATTTATTGTACACTGATCAGCCCTTGGAGCCCCCAAATATCCGATTCCTCCCCGAAAAATTGGGGCTAGCGTTTAGGTTTTTATATGATTGGTACGGAGGTTTGAGTCTTGGTATTTTTTTCGTCCATGGTATGCCTCGTATATTTTATATGAGACATTTGATGTTACAAGTCGGTAGAATAATAAAAATCAAAGTAAATTCCAAATTAAGTGATGCAGTTCAGATTATCAGCATCTCACAGGTAAGATGTACAACTCACCGGCGAGATATGAAAGATATTTATTTTAAAAGGAAACACCTTTGAACACTGTCACACAAAGGCTTCAATTCAGATAGACATGAATACCTCTTCATTAAATAAAAAACATCAACTTATTGTATACTGGTCAGCCCCCAGAGCCCCCAAATATCCAATGCCAACCAGGAAAATTGGGGCCAACATTTAGGTTCTTATATGATTAGTTCAGAGGTTTAAGACTTGGTATTTTGTCGGCCATGGTATGCCTCGTACATTTTCTATAGGACATTTGATGTCATAAGTTGGTAGAGCATTAAAAGTGAAAGTAATTTCCTAATTAAGTGATGTAATTCAAATTATTAGCATCTCGTCGGTATGATGTGCATCTCACCGGTGAAATACAAAAGAAATTTCTTTTAGAAGGAAACACCTCCAAACACTGTCACACAAAAGCTTCAATTCTGGTAGACATGAATACCTCATCAAATCAATAGCATCAATTTATTGAACACTGGTCAACCCCTGAAGGCCCCAAACATCCAATGCCACCTAGGAAAATTAGGTCCAACATTTAGGTTTTTATATGATTAATATAGAAAGTTTGAGACTTGGTATTTTTTTGGCCATGGTTGCCTCATACATTTTATATGGGACATTAAATGTCATAAGTCAATAGTGCATTAAAATTCAAAGTAATTCTAAATTAATTGATGTAGTTCAAATTATTAGCATCTCGTTGGCGAAATACAAAAGAATTTTTTTTTTTAAAGAAACACCTCTGAACACTATCACACAAAGGCTTCAATTCAGGTAGATATCTCATCACCAAATAAAGCATTAACTTATTGCACACTAATCAGCCCTTAGAGACCCCAAACATCCAATGCCACCCGGGAAAATTGAGGCCAACATTTAGGTTTTTATATAATTAGTACGGAGGTTTAAAAATTAGTATTTTTTCAGCTATGGTATGCATCGAATAATTTGTATGGGACATTTGATGTTATAAGTCGGTAGGGTATTAAAAATCAAATTAAATTTCAAATTATGTGATGTAGTTCAAATTATTAGCATCTCACCGGTAAAATGTACAACTCACTGGAGAGATACGAAAGAAATTTTTATTTAGAAGCTAAACACCTATGAAACACTATCACACAAACGATTCAATTCAAGTAGACATGAATACATCTTCATAAAATCAATAGCATCAAGTTATTGCACACTGGTCAGTCCTAGGACCCCCCGAACATCCAATGTCACCCAGGAAAATTGGAGCCAACATTTAGGTTTTTATATGATTGGTACGAAGGTTTGAGACTTGATATTTTTTTGGCCATGGTATGCCTCGTATGTTTTCTATGGGACATTTTATGTCCTAAGTCAGTAGGACATTAAAAGCAAAAGTAAATTCTAAATTAAGTAATGTAGTTCAAATTATTAGCATCTCGTTGGTAAAATGTACATCTCACCGGTGAGATATGAAAGATATTTTTTTTAGAAGAAAACACATCCGAACACTATCACTCAAAAGCTTCAATTCAGGTAGACATGGATACGTCTTCATTAAATCAAAAGGATTGATTTATTGGACACTGGTTTGCCCCTGAAGCCCCCAAACATCCAATGCCACCTAGGAAAATTGGGGCCAGCACTTAGGTTTTTATATGATTAGTACGAAGGTTTGTGACTTTGTATTTATTCGGCCATGGTATGCCTCATATAGTTTATATGGAACTTTAATGTCATAAGTCGGTAGGGCATTAACAGTCAAAGTAAATTACAAATTAAGTGATGTAATTCAATTAATTAGTATCTCGCCGGTAAGATGTATAACTCACCGGCGAGATACGGAAGATATTATTTTTTAGATGAAAAATCTTTGAACACTGTCACACAAAGACTTCAATTCCGATAGACATGAATACATCCTCACTAAATCAAAAACATCAACTTTTTGCACACTAGTCAGCCCTTGGAGCTCCCAAACATCCAATGCCACCCGAAAAAATTGGGGCCAACATTTTGGTTTTTATATGATTAGTACGAAGGTGTGAGACTTGGTATTTATTCAGTTATGGTTTGCCTCGTACATTTTATACTGGACAGTAAATGTCATAAGTCGGTATGGTATTAAAAGTCAATGTAAATTCTAAATTAAGTGACGTAATTCAAATTATTAGCATCTCGCAGGTAAGATGTAAATCCTATCGGCGAGATACGAAAGAAATTTTTTTTCAGTTGACAAACATCTCCAAACATTATTACACAAAAACTTCAATTCCGGTAGACATGAATACCTCTTTATCAAATCAAAAGCATCAATTTATTATACACTGATCAGCCCTTGGAGCCCCCAAATATTCGATGCCTCCCGGGAAAATTGGGGCTAGCATTTAGGTTTTTATATGATTGGTATGGAAGTTTGAAACTTGGTATTTTTTCGGCCATGGTATACCTCGTATATTTTATATGAGATATTTGATGTTACAAGTCGGTAGAACAATAAAAGGCAAGTAAATTCTAAATTAAGTGATGTAGTTCAAAGTATTAGTATCTCGCAGGTAAGATGTACAACTCACTGGCAAAATATGAAAGATATTTTTTTTTAAAGGAAACCCCTCTGAACACTGTTACACAAAGGCTTCAATTCAGACAGACATGAATACCTCTTCTTCAAATAAAAAATATAAACTTATTGTATACTGGTCACCCCTAGAGCCCCCAAATATCCAATGTCAACAAAGAAAATTGGGGCCAACATTTAGGTTCTTTTATGATTGGTTCGGAGGTTTAAGACTTGGTATTTTGTCCGCCATGGTATGCCTCGTACATTTTCTATAAGACATTTGATGTCATAAGTCGGTAGAGCATTAAAAGTCAAAGTAAATTCTTAATTAAGTGATGTAATTCAAATTATTAGCATCTCATCGGTATGATGTACATCTCACCGGCGAAATACAAAAAAAAAAATTTTAAAAAGAAACACATCCGTGTACTATCACACAAAGCTTCAATTCAGGTAGACATAAATACCTCATCAAATCAAAAGCATCAACTTATTGAACACTGGTCAACCCCTAAAGGCCCAAAACATCCAATGCCACTTAGTAAAATTGGGTCCAACATTTAGATTTTTATATGATTAATTCAGAAGTTTGACACTTGGTATTTTTTCGGCCGTGGTATGCGTCATACATTTTATATGGGACATTAAATGTCGTAAGTCCATAGGGCATTAAATATCAAAGTAATTCTAAATTAATTGATGTAGTTCAAATTATTAGCATCTCGCCAGTAAGAAGTACATCTTACCGATGAAATACGGAAGAATTTTTTTTTTTAATGAAACACCTCTGAACACTGTCACACAAAGGCTTCAATTCAGGTAGATACCTCATGACCAAATAAAGCATCAACTTATTGCACACTAATCGGCCCCTAGAGCTCCCAAACATCCGATGCCACCCGGGAAAATTGAGGCCAACATTTAGGTTTTATATAATTAGTACGAAGGTCTGAAACTTAATATTTTTTCAGCTATGGTATGCACCGAATATATTGTATGGGACATTTGATGTTATAAGTCGGTAGAGCATTAAAAGTCAAAGTAAATTTCAAATTAAGTGATACAGTTCAAATTATTAGGATCTCGTAAGTAAAATTTACAACTCACCGGCAAGATACGAAAGAAATTATATTTAGAAGCCAAACACCTTTGAACACTATCACACAAAGGCTTCAATTCAAGTAGACATGAATACATCTTCATCAAATCAAAATCATCAACTTATTGCACACTAGTCAGTCTTTGGAGCCCCCAAACATCCAATGTCACCTAAGGGTGTCAATCTGGAACTGAAACCGTATATCGAAATTGAAACCGCCTGCGTAAAACCGTACCAAACCGCACCGTTGCAAAAATGGTAAGGTACGGTATGGTCAAATGGTATTGACCATGGTATGGTACGGTAACGATTTTTACGATCATACCGTCGGTATATACCAAAACCGTACTATTTTACCGTAACCGTACCATGTTGGGGTGTGAACATGTAAAAATGAAACTGTACCATTTTTGTACCGTATGCATACCATTTTTGTACCATATATATATATATACCATTTTCATATACATACCGTTTATAAAAATTAAATTTATACCATTTTTTGTACCATACATATACATTTTCATACCATACCAAAATTGTACCGTATATATACCATTTTATATACCATTTTCATATCGTACCAAAACCGTACTGTAGCGGTACAGTTGCGGTATTGAAAATAGGGTTCTTAAATGGTACAGTACGGTATCGGTATTGGGTACCTATTTTTGGTACCGTATCAAAACCGTACCGTATTACCAAAACCGTACCGTTTGACAAGCCTGATGTCACCAAGGAAAATTGGAGCCAACATTTAGGTTTTTATATGATTGGTATGAAGGTTTGAGACTTGATATTTTTTTGATCATGGTATGCCTCTTATAATTTCTATAGGACATTTGATGTTATAAGTCAGTACGGCATTAAAAGTAAAAGTAAATTCTAAATTAAGTAATGTAGTTTAAATTATTAGCATCTCGTTAGTAAGATGTACATCTCACCAGCTAGATATGAAAAATATTTTTTTTAGAACGAAACATATCCGAACACTGTCACACAAAAGCATCAATTCTGGTAGACATGGATACGTCTTCATTGAATCAAAAGCACGAATTTATTGGACACTGGTCTGCCCCTAGAGCCTCTAAACATCCAATGCCACCTAGGAAAATTAAGCTCAACACTTAGGTTTTTATATGATTAATACGAAGGTTTGTGACTTTGTATTTTTTTCGGCCATGGTGTGCTTCATATATTTTATGTGGGACATTTAATGTCATAAGTCGATAGGGCATTAAAAGTCAAAGTAAATTCCAAATTAAGTGATGTACTTCAAATTATTAGCATCTCGCCGGTAGATGTACAACTCACCGGCGAGATACGGAAGATATTATTTTTTAGAAGGAAATATCTCTTAACATTGTCACACAAAGACTTCAATTCAGGTAGACATGAATACATCGTCACCAAATAAAAAACATCAGCTTATTGCATACTGGTCAGCCTTTGGAGCACCCAAACATCCAATGTCACCCGAAAAAATCAGGGCCAACATTTTGATTTTTATATGATTAGTACGGAGGTTTGAGACATGGTATTTATTCGACCATGATATATATGCCTCGTACATTTTATATGTTACATTTAATGCCACAATTCGGTAGACATTAAATGTCAAAGAAAATTCCAAATTAAGTGATGTAGTCCAAATTATTAGCATATTGCTGGTATGACGTATATCTCACTGGCGATATACAAAAAAAATATGTTTTAGAAGCCAAACACCTCTTAACATAGTCACACAAAGGCTTCAATTCAGGTAGACATGATACCTCTTCATCAAATCAAAAGCAACAACTTATTGCAAATGATCAACCCTTGGAGCCCCAAACATCCTATGTTACCCAAAAAAATAGGGGCCAACAATTAGGTTTTAATATGATTAGTACAGAGGTTTGAGACTTGGTATTTTTTTGGCCATGGTATGCCTCATACATTTTCTATGGGACATTTAAAGTCATAAGTCGGTAGAGCATTAAAAGCCAAAGTAAATTCCTAATTAAGTGATGTAGTTCAAATTATTAGCATCTCGCCGGTAACATGTACATCTCACCGGCGAGATGCGTAAGATATTTTTTTAGAAAGAAACACCTTCGAACACTGTCACACAAAAGCTTCAATTCAACTAGACATGAATACCTCTTCATCAAATAAAAAACATCAACTTATTGCACACTGGTCAGCCCCTGAACGCCCCAAACATCCAATGCTACCTAGGAAAATTGGGTCCAACATTTAGGTTTTTATATGATTAGTACCGAAGTTTGAGACTTAGTATTTTTTCGGCTTTGGTATGCCTCGTACATTTTATATTGGGCATTAAATGTCATAAGTCGGTAGGGTATTAAATGTCAAAGTAAATTCCAAATTAAGTGGCGTAGTTCAAATTATTAGCATCCCGCCGGTAAGATGTAAATATCACCGGCGAGATACGAAAGAATTTTTTCTTTTAGTTGACAAACATCTCCAAACACTATCACCCAAAAGCTTCAATTCAGATAGATCAAATCAAAAGAGTGAATTTATTGTACACCGATCAGCCCTTGGAGCCCCCAACTATCCGTTGCCTCCTCGAAAAGTTGGGGCTAGCATTTAGGTTTTTATGTGATTGGTACAGGGGTTTGAGACTTGGTATTTGTTTTCGCCATGGTATGCCTCGTATATTTTATATGAGACATTTGACGTTACAAGTCGGTAGAACAATAAAAGTTAAAGTAAATTCCAAATTAAGTGGTGTAATTCAGATTATTAGCATCTCGCCGGTAAGATGTAAATCTCACCGGCGAGATACGAAAGAATTTTTTCTTTTAGTTGACAAACATCTCCAAACACTATCACCCAAAAGCTTCAATTCAGGTAGATCAAATCAAAAGAGTGAATTTATTGTACACTGATCAGCCCTTGGAGCCCCCAAATATCCGTTGCCTCCCCGAAAAGTTGGGGCTAGCATTTAGGTTTTTATGTGATTGGTACAGGGGTTTGAGACTTGGTATTTGTTTTCGCCATGGTATGCCTCGTATATTTTATATGAGACATTTGACGTTACAAGTCGGTAGAACAATAAAAGTTAAAGTAAATTCCAAATTAAGTGGTGTAGTTCAGATTATTAGCATCTCACCGGTAAGATGTACAACTCACCAGCGACAAATGAAAGATATTTATTTTAAAAGGGTTTCTTTGAACACTGTCACACAAAGGCTTCAATTCAGATAGACATGAATACCTCTTCATCAAATAAAAAACATCAACTTATTGTATACTGGTCAGCCCCCAGAGCCCCCAAATATCCAATGTCAACCAGGAAAATTGGGGTCAACATTTAGGTTCTTATATGATTAGTTCGGAGGTTTAAGACTTGGTATTTTGTTGTCCATGGTATGCCTCGTACATTTTCTATAGGACATTTGATGTCATAAGTCGGCAGAGCATTAAAAGTGAAAGTAAATTCCTAATTAAGTGATGTAATTCAAATTATTAGCATCTCGCCAATATGATGTACATCTCACCCACGATATACAAAAGAAATTTTTTTAGAAGAAAACACCTCCGTACACTGTCATACAAAAGCTTCAATTCAGGTAGACATGAATACCTCATCAAATCAATAGCATCAATTTATTGAACACTGATCAACCCCTGAAGGCCCCAAACATCCAATGCCACCTAGGAAAAATGGGTCCAACATTTAGGTTTTTATATGATTAATACAGAAGTTTGAGACTTGGTATTTTTTCGGCCATGGTTGCCTCATACATTTTATATGGGACATTAAATGTCATAAGTCAATAGTGCATTAAAATTCAAAGTAATTCTAAATTAATTGATGTAGTTCGAATTATTAGCATCTCGCCGGCGAAATACGAATGAATTTTTTTTTTTTGAAAGAAACACCTCTGAACATTGTCACACAAAGGCTTCAATTCAGGTAGATATCTCATCACCAAATAAAGTATCAACTTATTGCACACTAATCAGCCCCTAGAGCCCCCAAACATCCAATGCCACCCAGGAAAATTGAGGCCAACATTTAGGTTTTTATATAATTAGTACAGAGGTTTAAAACTTAGTGTTTTTTCAGCTATGGTATGCATCAAATAATTTTTATGGGACATTTGATGTTATAAGTCGGTAGGGCATTGAAAATTAAAGTAAATTTCAAATTATGTGATGTAGTTCACATTAGTAGCATCTCACCGGTAAAATATACAACTCACTAGAGAGATACGAAAGAAATTTTATTTAGAAGCCAAACACCTATGAACAGTATCACATAAATGCTTCAATTCAAGTAGACATGAATACATCTTCATAAAATCAAAAGCATCAACTTATTGCACACTGGTTAGTCCTAGGAGCCCCCAAACATCCAATGTCACCCAGGAAAATTGGAACCAACATTTAGGTTTTTATATGATTGGTACGAAGGTTTGAGACTTGATATTTTTTCGGCCATGGTATGCCTCGTATGTTTGCTATGGGACATTTGATGTCAGAAGTCAGTAGGGCATTAAAAGTAAAAGTAAATTTGAAATTAAGTAATATAGTTCAAATTATTAGCATCTCGTTGGTAAGATGTACATCTCACCGGCGAGATATGAATGATATTTTTTTTAGAAGAAAATACATCCGAACACTATCACACAAAAGCTTCAATTCAGGTAGACATGGATACGTCTTCATTAAATCAAAATGATCAATTTATTGGACACTGGTCTGCCCCTGGATCCCCCAAACATCCAATGCCACCTAGGGAAATTGGGGCCAGCACTTATGTTTTTATATGATTAGTATGAAGGTTTTTGACTTTGTACTTATTCGACCATGGTATGCCTCATATATTTTATATGGGACTTTAATGTCCTAAGTCGGTAGGGCATTAAAAGTCAAAGTAAATTCCAAATTAAATGATGTAATTCAAATAATTAGTATCTCGCCGGTAAGATGTACAACTCACCGGTGAGATACAAAAGATATTATTTTTTAGAAGGAAATAACTCTGAACACTATCACACAAAGACTTCAATTCAGGTAGACATGAATACGTCTTCACCAAATCAAAAACATCAGCTTATTGCACACTGGTCAGCCCTTGGTGCCTTTTTGTTTTTTTATGATTATTATGGAGGTTTGAAACTTGGTACTTATTCGACCATGATATATATGCCTCAAATAATTTATATGTTACATTTAATGTCACAATTCAGTAGGCATTAAAAGTCAAAGTAAATTTCAAATTAAGTGATGTAGTCTAAATTATTAGCATATTGCCAGTAAGATGTCTATCTCACAGACGATATACGAAATAAATATTTTTTAGAAGCCAAACACCTCTTAACACAGTCACACAAAGGCTTCAATTCAAGTAGACATGAATACCTCTTAATCAAATCAAAAGCATCAACTTATTGCACATGATTAGCCCTTGGAGCCCCAAACATCCAATGTTACCCAAGAAAATTAGGGCTAGCATTTAGATTTTTATATAATTAGTACGGAGGTTTAAGACTTGGTATTTTTTTGGCCATAGTATGCTTATACATTTTCTATGGAACATTTGATGTCATAAGTCGGTAGAGCATTAAAAGCCAAAGTAAATTCCTAATTAAGTGATGTAGTTCAAATTATTAGCATCTCGCTGGCAACATGTACATCTCACCCGCGAGAAACGAAAGATCTTTTTTTAGAAGCAAACTACTCTGAACACTGTCAGACAAAAGCTTCAATTCAACTAGACATGAATACCTCTTCATCAAATCAAAAACATCAACTTATTGCACACTGGTCAGCCCCTGAAAGCCCCAAACATCCAATGCTACCTAGAAAAATTGGGTTAAACATTTAGGTTTTTATATGATTAGTACCGAAGTCTGAGACTTAGTATTTTTTCGGCAATGGTATGCCTCATACATTTTATATTAAATATTGAATGTCATAAGTCGGTAGGGTATTAAAAGTGAAAGTAAATTTTAAATTAAGTGGCATGGTTCAAATTATTAGCATTTTGCCGGTAAGATGTAACTGATACGAAAGAAAAAATTTTTCAGTTGGCTAACATCTCCAAACATTATTACACAAAAGCTTCAATTCAGGTAGACATGAATCCTCTTTATCAAATCAGAAGCATCAATTTATTATACACTGATCAACCCTTAGAGCCCCAAATATCCGATGCCTCCCGAGAAAATTGGGGCTAGCATTTAGGTTTTTATATGATTGGTATGGAGGTTTGAAGCTTGGTATTTATTTTGGCCATGGTACGCATTGTATATTTTATACGAGACATTTGATATTACAAGTTGGTAGAACAATAAAAGTTAAAGTAATTTCAAATTAAGTGATGTAGTTCAAATTATTAGTATCTTGTCGGTAAGATGTACGACTCACCGGCGAGATATAAAAGATATTTCTTTTTAAAAGGAAACACCTCTGAACACTGTTACATAAAGGCTTCAATTGAGATAGACATGAATACCTCTTCATTAAATGAAAAACATCAACTTATTGTGTACTGGTCAACTCTTAGAGACCCAAATATCCAATGCCAATCGAGAAAATTGGGGCGAACATTTAGGTTCTTATATGATTAGTTTGGAGGTTTAAGACTTGGTATTTTATCGGCCATGGTATGCCTCGTACATTTTCTATAAGACATTTGATGTCATAAGTCGGTAGAGCATTAAAAGTCAAAGTAAATTCATAATTAAGTATTGTAATTCAAATTATTAGCATCTCGCCGGTATGATGTATATCTCACCGGCGAAATACAAAAGAAGTTTTTTTTTTTAAAAGGAAACACCTCCGTGCACTGACACACAAAAGCTTCAATTCATGTAGACATGAATACCTCATCAAATCAAAATCATCAACTTATTGAACACTGGTCAACCCCTAAAGGCCCAAAACATCCAATGGCACCAAGGAAAATTGGGTCCAACATTTAGGATTTTATATGATTAATACAGAAGTTTGACACTTGGTATTTTTTTGGCCATGGTATGCGTCATACATTTTATATGAGACATTAAATGTCATAAGTCGATAGGGCATTAAAAGTCAAAGTAATTCCAAATTAATTGATGTAGTTTAAATTATTAGCATCTCACTAGTAAGAAATACATCATACCGACATCAGGTTATTGCACACTGGTCAGCCCTTGGAGCCCTTTGGTTTTTATATGATTATTATGGAGGTTTTAGACTTGGTACTTATTCGACCATGATATATATGCCTTATACATTTTATATGTTATATTTAATGTCACAATTCGGTAGACATTAAAAGTCAAAGTAAATTCCAAATTAAGTGATGTAGTCCAAATTATTAGCATATTGCTAGTAAGATGTATATCTCACAGACGATATACGAAATAAATATTTTTTAGAAGTCAAACACCTCTTAACACAGTCACACAAAGGCTTCATTTCAAGTAGACATGAATAGCTTTTCATCAAATCAAAAGCATCAACTTATTGCACATGATCAAACCTTGGAGCCCCAAACATCCAATGTTACCCAAGAAAATAGGGGTCAACATTTAAGTTTTTATATGATTAGTACGAAGGTTTGAGACTTGGTATTTTTTTGGCCATGGTATGCCTCGTACATTTTCTATGGCACATTAGATGTCATAAGTCGGTAGGACATTAAAAGCCAAAGTAAATTCCAAATTAAGTGATGTAGTTCAAATTATTAGCATCTCGCCGGTAACATGTACATCTCACCGACGAGATGCGGAAGATATTTTTTTAGAAGGAAACACCTCTTAACATAGTCACACTAAAGCTTCAATTCAACTAGACATGAATACCTCTTCATCAAATCAAAAACATCAACTTATTGCACACTGGTCAGCCCCTGAATGCCCCAAACATCTAATGGTACCTATGAAAATTGGGTCCACCACTCAGGTTTTTACATGATTAGTACCGAAGTTTGAGACTTAGTATTTTTTCGGTTATGGTATGTCTCATACATTTTATATTGGACATTAAATATCATAAGTCGGTAAGGTTTTAAAAGTAAAAGTAAATTCCAAATTAAGTGGCGTAGTTTGAATTATTAGCATATCGTCGGTAAGATGTAAATCTCACCGGTGAGATACGAAAGAAATTTTTTTCCAATTGGCAAACATCTCCAAACACTATCACACAAACGCTTCAATTTAGGTTGACATGAATACCTCTTTATCAAATCAAAAGCATCAATTTATTGTACACGGATCAGCCCTTGGAGCCCCCAAATATCCGATGCCTCCCGGGAAAATTAGGGCTAGCATGTAGATTTTTATATAATTGTTACGGAGGTTTGAAACTGGGTATTTTTTTTGGCCATGGTATGCTTCGGATATTTTTTATGAAACATTTGATGTTACAAGTCGGTAAAATAATAAAAGTTAAAGTAAATTCCAAATTAAGTGATGTAGTTCAAATTATTAGCATCTCGCCGGTAAGATGTACAACTCACTGGCAAGACGTAAAAGATATTTTTTTTTAAAAAGGAAACAGCTCTGAACACTGTCACACACTCACACAAAGGCTTCAATTCAGATAGACATGAACACCTCTTCATCAAATAAAAATCATCAACTTATTGTATGCTGGTCAGCCCCTAGAGCCCCCAAATATCCAATGCCAACCAAAAAAATTGGGGCCATTATTTAGATTCTTATATGATTAGTTCGGAGGTTTAAGACCTGGTATTTTGTCAGCCATGGTAAGCCTCATACATTTTCTATAGGACATTTGATGTCATAAGTCGATAGAGCATTAAAAGTCAATATAAATTCCTAATTAAGTGATGCAATTCAAATTATTAGCATCTCGTCGGTATGATGTACATCTCACCGGCGAAATACAAAAGAAATTTTTTTTAGGCAGAAACACCTCCGACCACTATCACACAAAAGCTTCAATTCAAGTAGACATGAATACCTCATCCAATCAAAAGCATCAACTTATTGAACACTGGTCAACCCCTGATGGCCCCAAACATCTAATGCCACCTAAGAAAATTGAGTCCAATATTTAGGTTTTTATATGATTATTACAGAAGTTTGAGAATTGTTATTTTTTCCGCCATGGTATAAGTCATACATTTTATATGGGACATTAAATGTCATAAGTCGATAGTGCATTAAAAGTCAAAGTAATTCCAAATTATTTGATGTAGTTCAAATTATTAGCATCTCATCGGTAAAATGTACAACTTACCGGCAAAATATGAAAGAAATTTTTTTTTTTGAAAGAAACACCTTTGTACACTGTCACCCAAAGGCTTCAATTCAGGTAGATACCCCATCACCAAATAATGCATCAATTTATTGCACACTAATCAGCCCCTAGAGCCCCCAAACATCTAATGTCACCCAGGAAAATTGAGGCCAACATTTAGGTTTTTATTTAATTAGTACTAAGGTTTGAAAGTTAGTATTTTATCAGCTATGGTATGCATTGAATATATTGTATGGGACATTTGATGTTATAAGTCGGTAGGGGATTAATAGTCAAAGTAAATTTCAAATTAAGTGATATAGTTCAAATTTTTAGCATCTCGTCGGTAAAATGTACAACTCATCGGCGAGATACGAAAGATATTTTATTTAGAAACCAAACACCTTTGAACATTATCACACAAAGGCTTCAATTCAGATAGACATGAATATCTCTTCATCAAATAAAAAACATCAACTTATTGTATACTGGTCAGCCCCTAGAGCCCCCAAATATCCAATCCCAACCAAGAAAATTGGGGCCAACATTTAGGTTCGTATATGATTAGTTTGGAGGTTTAGGACTTGGTATTTTATCGACCATGGTATGCCTCATACATTTTCTAAAAGACATTTGATGTCATAAGTCGGTAGAGCATTAAAAGTCAAAGTAAATTACTAATTAAGTGATGTAATTCAAATTATTAGCATCTCGCCGGTATGATGTACATCTCACCGGTGAAATACAAAAAAAATTTCTTTTAGATGGAAACACATTCGTGTACTGTCACACAAAAGCTTCAATTCAAGTAGACATGAATACCTCATCAAATCAAAAGCATCAACTTATTGAACACTGGTCAACCCGTGACGGCCCAAAACATCCAATGCCACCTAGGAAAATTGGGTCTAACATTTAGGTTTTTATATAAGTAATACAGAAGTTTGAGACTTTGTATTTTTTCGGCCATGGTATGCATCATACATTTTATATGGGACATTAAATGTCATAAGTCAATAGGGCATTAAAATTCAAAGTAATTCCAAATTAATTGATGTAGTTCAAATTATTAGCATCTCGCCGATAAGAAGTACATCTTATCGATGAAATACGGAAGAACTTTTTTTTTTTAAAGAAACACCTCTGAACACTATTACACAAAGGCTTCAATTCAGGTAGATACCTCATGACCAAATAAAACATCAACTTATTGCACACAAATCAGCCCCTAAAGCCCCAAACATCCAATGCCACCCGGGAAAATTGAAGCCAGCATTTAGGTTTTAATATAATTAGTACGGAGATTTGAAACTTAGTATTTTTCCAGCCATGGTATGCATCGAATATTTTGTATGGGACATTTTATGTTATAAATCGGTAGGGCATTAAAAGTCAAAGTAATTCCAAATTAATTGATGAATACCTCTTCACCAAATCAAAAGCATCAACTTATTGCACATAATCAGCCCTTGGAGCCCTAAACATCCAATGTTACCCAAGAAAATTGCAGTCAGCATTTAAGTTTTATATGATTAGTACAGAGGTTTGAGACTTGGTATTTTTTGGGCCATGGTATGCCTCATACATTTTCTATGGGACATTTGATGTCATAAGTTGGTAGGTCATTAAAAGCCACTGAAAATTCCTAATTAAGTGATGTTGTTCAAATTATTATCATCTCGCCGGTAACATGTTTTTTATAAGGAAACACCTCCAACCACTATCACACAAAGGCTTCAATTCAGCTAGACATGAATACCTCTTCATCAAATAAAAATCATCAACTTATTTTATACTGGTCAGCCCCTGGAGCCCCCAAATATCCGATGCCAACCAAGAAAGTTGAGGCCAACAATTTAGGTTCTTATATATTAGTTCGGAGATTTAAGACCTGGTATTTTGTCAGCCATGGCATGCCTCGTACATTTTCTATAGGGCATTTAATGTCATAAGTCGGTCGAGCATTAAAAGTCAATGTAAATTCTTAATTAAGTGATGTAATTCAAATTATTAGCATCTCGTCGGTATGATGTGCATCTCACCGGCGAAATACAAAAGAAATATTTTTTAGAAGGAAACACCTCCGTGCACTGTCACACAAAAGGTCAATTCAGGTAGACATGAATACCTCATCAAATCAAAAACATCAACTTATTGAGCACTGATCAACCCCTGAAGGCCCAAAACATCCAATGCCACCTAGGAAAATTGGGTCCAACATTTAGGTTTTTATATGATTAATACAGAAGTTTGAGACTTGGTATTTTTTTGGCCATGGTATGCGTCATACATTTTATATGGGACATTAAATGTCATAAGTCAATAGTGCATTAAAAGTCAAAGTAATTCCAAATTAATTGATGTAGTTCAAATTATTAGCATTTCACCGATAAGAAGTACATCTTACCGATGAAATACGGAAGAATTTTTTTTTTTTTGAAAGAAACACCTATGAACACTGTCACACAAAGGCTTCAATTCAGGTAGATACCTCATGACCAAATAAAACATCAACTTATTGCACACTAATCAGCCCCAGAGCCCCAAACATCCAATGCCACCCGAAAAAATTGAGGCCAACATTTAAGTTTTTATACAATTGGTACGGAGGTTTGAAACTTAGTATTTTTTTAGCCATGGTATGCATCAAATATTTTGTATGGGACATTTCATGTTCTAAGTCGGTAGGGCATTAAAAGTCAAAGTAATTCCAAATTAATTGATGAATACCTCTTCATCAAATTAAAAGCATCAACTTATTGCACATAATCAGCCTTTATAGTCCTAAACATCCATTGTTACCCAAGAAAATTGGGGTCAGCATTTAAGTTTTTATATGATTAGTACAGAGGTTTGAGACTTGGTATTTTTTTGGCCATGACATGCCTCATACATTTTCTACGGGACATTTGCTGTCATAAGTCGGTAGGTTATTAAAAGCCAAAGTAAATTCCTAATTAAGTGATGTTGTTCAAATTATTATCATCTCGCCAGTAACATATTTTTTATAAGGAAACACCTCCAACCACTATCACACAAAGGCTTCAATTCAGCTAGACATGAATACCTCTTCATCAAATAAAAATCATCAACTTATTTTATACTGGTCAGCCCCTGGAGCCCCCAAATATCCAATGCCAACCAAGAAAGTTGGGGCCAACAATTTAGGTTCTTATATGATTAGTTCGGAGATTTAAGACCTGGTATTTTGTCAGCCATGGCATGCCTCGTACATTTTCTATAGGGCATTTAATGTCATAAGTCGGTAGAGTATTAAAAGTCAATGTAAATTCTTAATTAAGTGATGTAATTGAAATTATTAGCATCTCGCCGGTATGATGTGCATCTCACCGGCGAAATACAAAAGAAATATTTTTTAGAAGGAAACACCTCCGTGCATTGTCACACAAAAGGTCAATTCAGGTAGACATGAATACCTCATCAAATAAAAAACATCAACTTATTGAGCACTGATCAACCCCTGAAGGCCCAAAACATCCAATGCCACCTAGGAAAATTGGATCCAACATTTAGGTTTTTATATGATTAATACAGAAGTTTGAGACTTGGTATTTTTTTGGCCATGGTATGCGTCATACATTTTATATGGGACATTAAATGTCATAAGTCAATAGTGCATTAAAAGTCAAAGTAATTCCAAATTAATTGATGTAGTTCAAATTATTAGCATTTCACCGATAAGAAGTACATCTTACCGATGAAATACGGAAGAATTTTTTTTTTTTTGAAGGAAACACCTATGAACACTGTCACACAAAGGCTTCAATTCAGGTAGATACCTCATGACCAAATAAAACATCAACTTATTGCACACTAATCAGCCCCAGAGCCCCAAACATCCAATGCCACCCGGGAAAATTGAGGCCAACATTTAAGTTTTTATATAATTGGTACGGAGGTTTGAAACTTAGTATTTTTTTAGCCATGGTATGCATCAAATATTTTGTATGGGACATTTCATGTTCTAAGTCGGTAGGGCATTAAAAGTCAAAGTAATTCCAAATTAATTGATGAATACCTCTTCATCAAATTAAAAGCATCAACTTATTGCACATAATCAGCCTTTATAGCCCTAAACATCCATTGTTACCCAAGAAAATTGGGGTCAGCATTTAGGTTTTTATATGATTAGTACAGAGGTTTGAGACTTGGTATTTTTTTGGCCATGGCATGCCTCATACATTTTCTACGGGACATTTGCTGTCATAAGTCGGTAGGTTATTAAAAACCAAAGTAAATTCCTAATAAAGTGATGTTGTTCAAATTATTATCATCTCGCCAGTAACATATTTTTTATAAGGAAACACCTCCAACCACTATCACACAAAGGCTTCAATTCAGCTAGACATGAATACCTCTTCATCAAATAAAAATCATTAACTTATTTTATACTGGTCAGCCCCTGGAGCCCCCAAATATCCTTTGCCAACCAAGAAAGTTGGGGCCAACAATTTAGGTTCTTATATGATTAGTTCAGAGGTTTAAGACCTGGTATTTTGTCAGCCATGGCATGCCTCGTACATTTTCTATAGGGCATTTAATGTCATAAGTCGGTAGAGTATTAAAAGTCAATGTAAATTCTTAATTAAGTGATGTAATTTAAATTATTAGCATCTCGCCGGTATGATGTACATCTCACCGGCAAAATACAAAAGAAATATTTTTTAGAAGGAAACACCTCCGTGCACTATCACACAAAAGGTCAATTCAGGAAGACATGAATACCTCATCAAATCAAAAACATCAACTTATTGAGCACTGGTCAACCCTTGAAGCCCCAAAACATCCAATGCCACCTAGGAAAATTGGGTCCAACATTTAGGTTTTTATATGATTAATACAGAAGTTTGAGACTTGGTATTTTTTTGGCCATAGTATGCGTCATACATTTTATATGGGACATTAAATGTCATAAGTCAATAGTGCATTAAAAGTCAAAGTAATTCCAAATTAATTGATGTAGTTCAAATTATTAGCATTTCACCGATAAGAAGTACATCTTACCGATGAAATACGGAAGATTTTTTTTTTTTTTGAAAGAAACACCTATGAACACTGTCACACAAAGGCTTCAATTCAGGTAGATACCTCATGACCAAATAAAACATCAACTTATTGCACACTAATCAGCCCCAGAGCCCCAAACATCCAATGCCACCTTGGAAAATTGAGGCCAACATTTAAGTTTTTATATAATTGGTACGGAGGTTTGAAACTTAGTATTTTTTTAGCCATGGTATGCATCAAATATTTTATATGGGACATTTCATGTTCTAAGTCGGTAGGGCATTAAAAGTCAAAGTAATTCCAAATTAATTGATGAATACCTCTTCATCAAATTAAAAGCATCAACTTATTGCACATAATCAGCCTTTATAGCCCTAAACATCCATTGTTACCCAAAAAAATTGGGGTCAGCATTTAGGTTTTTATATGATTAGTACAGAGGTTTGAGACTTGGTATTTTTTTGGCCATGGCATGCCTCATACATTTTCTATGGGACATTTGCTGTCATAAGTCGGTAGGTTATTAAAAGCCAAAGTAAATTCCTAATTAAGTGATGTTGTTCAAATTATTATCATCTCGCCAGTAACATAGTTTTTATAAGGAAACACCTCCAACCACTATCACACAAAGGCTTCAATTCAGCTAGACATGAATACCTCTTCATCAAATAAAAATCATCAACTTATTTTATACTGGTTAGCCCCTGGAGCCCCCAAATATCCTTTGCCAACCAAGAAAGTTGGGGCCAACAATTTAGGTTCTTATATGATTAGTTCAGAGGTTTAAGACCTGGTATTTTGTCAGCCATGGCATGTCTCGTACATTTTCTATAGGGCATTTAATGTCATAAGTCGGTAGAGTATTAAAAGTCAAAGTAAATTCTTAATTAAGTGATGTAATTTAAATTATTAGCATCTCGCCGGTATGATGTACATCTCACCGGCAAAATACAAAAGAAATATTTTTTAGAAGGAAACACCTCCGTGCACTGTCACACAAAAAGTCAATTCAGGTAGACATGAATACCTCATCAAATCAAAAACATCAACTTATTGAGCACTGGTCAACCCCTGAAGGCCTAAAACATCCAATGCCACCTAGGAAAATTGGGTCCAACATTTAGGTTTTTATATGATTAATACAGAAGTTTGAGACTTGGTATTTTTTTGGCCATGGTATGCGTCATACATTTTATATGGGACATTAAATGTCATAAGTCAATAGTGCATTAAAAGTCAAAATAATTCCAAATTAATTAATGTAGTTCAAATTATTAGCATTTCACCGATAAGAAGTACATTTTACCGATGAAATACGAAAGAATTTTTTTTTTTTGAAAGAAACACCTCTGAACACTGTCACACAAAGGCTTCAATTTAGGTACATACCTCATGACCAAATAAAACATCAACTTATTGCACACTAATCAGCCCTAGAGCCCCAAACATCCAATGCCACCTGGGAAAATTGAGGCCAACATTTAGGTTTTTATATAATTGGTACGGAGGTTTGAAACTTAGTATTTTTTTAGCCATGGTATGCATCAAATATTTTGTATGGGACATTTCATGTTCTAAGTCGGTAGGGCATTAAAAGTCAAAGTAATTCCAAATTAATTGATGAATACCTCTTCATCAAATTAAAAGCATCAACTTATTGCACATAATCAGCCTTTATAGCCCTAAACATCCATTGTTACCCAAGAAAATTGGGGTCAGCATTTAGGTTTTTATATGATTAGTACAGAGGTTTGAGACTTGGTATTTTTTTGGCCATGGCATGCCTCATACATTTTCTATGGGACATTAGATGTCATAAGTCGGTAGGTTATTAAAAACTAAAGTAAATTCCTAATTAAGTGATGTTGTTCAAATTATTATCATCTCGCCAGTAACATGTTTTTTATAAGGAAACACCTCCAACCACTATCACACAAAGGCTTCAATTCAGCTAGACATGAATACCTCTTCATCATTTAAAAAACATCAACTTATTGCACATTGGTTAGCCCCTGAAAGCCCCAAACATCCAATGCTACCTAGGAAAATTGGGTCAAACATTTAGGTTTTCATATGATTAGTACCGAAGTTTGAGACTTAGTATTTTTTCGGCTATGGTATGCCTCGTAGATTTTATATTGGACATTAAATGTCATAAGTCGACAGGGTATTAAAAGTCAAAGTAAATTCCAAATTAAGTGGCGTAGTTCTAATTATTAGCATCTCGCCGATAAGATGTAATTCTCATCGACGAGATACGGAAAAAAAATTTTTTTTCAGTTGACAAACATCTCCAAACACTATCACACAAACGCTTCAATTCAAGTTGACATGAGTACCTCTTTATCAAATCAAAAACATCAATTTATTGTACACTGATCAACCCTTGGAGCCCCCAAATATCCGATGCCTCCCGGGAAAATTAGGGCTAGCATTTAGATTTTTATATGATTTGTATGGAGGTTTGAAACTGGGTATTTTTTTCGGCCATGATATGCGTCGGATATTTTTTATGAAACATTTGATGTTACAAGTCGGTAGAACAAGAAAAGTCAAAGTAAATTCCAAATTAAGTGATGTAGTTCAAATTATTAGTATCTCGCCGGTAAGATGTACAATTCACCGGCGAAATATGAATGATATTTTTTTTAAAAAGGAAACAGCTCTAAACACTATCACACACTCACATAAAGGCTCCAATTCAGATAGACATGAATACCACTTCATCAAATAAAAATCATCAACTTATTTTATACTGGTCAGCCCCTGGGGCCCCCAAATATCCAATGCCAACCAAGAAAATTGGGGCCAACATTTAGGTTCTTATATGATTAGTACGGAGGTTTAAGACCTGATATTTTGTTAGCCATGGTATGCCTCGTACATTTTCTATAGGGCATTTGATGTTATAAGTCAGTAGAGCATTAAAAGTCAATGTAAATTCCTAATTAAGTGATGTAATTCAAATTATTAGCATCTTGCCGGCATGATGTACATCTCACCGGCGAAATACAAAAGAAATTTTTTTTAGGCAGAAACACCTCCTAACACAATCACACAAAAGCTTCAATTCAGGTAGACATGAATACCTCATCAAATCAAAAGCATCAACTTATTGAACATTGGTCAACCCCTGAAGGCCCCAAACATCCAATGCCACTTAGGAAAATTGAGTCCAATATTTAGGCTTTTATATGATTAATACAGAAGTTTGAGACTTGTTATATTTTTTGGCCATGGTTGCGTCATATATTTTATATGGGACATTAAATGTCATATGTCGATAGTGCATTAAAAATCAAATTAATTCCAAATTATTTGATGTAGTTTAAATTATTAGCATCTCGTCGGTAAGATGTACATCTTACTGGCAAAATACAAAAGAATTTTTTTTTTTGAAAGAAACACATTTGAACACTGTCACCCAAAGTTTTCAATTCAGGTAGATACCTCAACACCAAATAATGCATCAACTTATTGCACACTAATCAGCCCCTAGAGCCCCTAAACATCTAATATCACCCAGGAAAATTGAGGCCAACATGTAGGTTTTTATATAATTAGTACTGAGGTTTGAAAGTTAGTATTTTATCAGCTATGGTATGCATTGAATATATTGTGTGGGACTATTGATGTTATAAGTCGGTAGGACATTAAAAGTCAAAGTAAATTTCAAATTAAGTAATATAGTTTAAATTTTTAGCATCTCGTCAGTAAAATGTACAACTCACCGGCGAGGTACGAAAGAAATTTTATTTAGAAGCCAAACACCTTTGAACACTATCACACAAAGGCTTCAATTCAAGTAGACATGAATACATCTTCATCAAATCAAAAGCATCAACTTATTGCACACTGGTCAGTCCTAGGAGCCCCCAAACATCCAATGTCACCCAGAAAAATTGGAGCCAACATTTAGGTCTTTATTTGATTGGTACGAATGTCTGAGACTTGATATTTTTTCGGCCATGGTATGCCTCGTATATTTTCTATGGGACATTTGATTATATAAGTCAGTACGGCATTAAAAGTAAAAGTAAATTCAAAATTAAGTAATGTAGTTCAAATTATTAGCATATCGTTGGTAAGATGTACATCTCACCGGCGAGATATTAAAAAGATATTTTTTTTTAGAAGGAAACACATCCGAACACAGTCACACAAAAGCGTCAGTTTTGGTAGACATGGATACATCTTCATCGAATCAAAAACATCAATTTATTGGACACTGGTCTGCCCCTGAACATCCAATGCCCCCAAGGAAATTGGGGTCAGCACTTAGGTTTTTTTACAATTAATACGAAGGTTTGTGACTTTGTATTTATTCGAGCATGGTGTGCCTCATATATTTTATGTGGGACATTTAATTTCATAAGTCGGTAGGGCATTACAAGTCAAAGTAAATTCCAAATTAAGTGATATAGTTCAAATTATTAGCATCTCGCCGGTAAGATGTAAAACTTACCGGCGAGATACGGAAGATATTATTTTTTAGAAAGAAATATCTCTGAACATTATCACACAAAGACTTCAATTCAGGTAGACGTAAATACATCTTCACCAAATAAAAAACATCAGCTTATTGCACATTGGTCAACCCTTGGAGCACCCAAACATCCAATGCCACCCGAAAAAATTGGGGCCAACATTTTGGTTTTTATATGATTAGTACGGAGGTTTGAGACTTGGTATTTATTTGACTATGATATATAAGCTTTGTATATTTTAAATGTTACATTTAATGTCACATTTCGGTAGATATTAAATGTCAAAGAAAATTCCAAATTAAGTGATGTAGTCCAAATTATTAGCATATTGCTAGTAAGACGTATATCTCACCGGCGATATACGAAAGAAATATGTTTTAGAAGCCATACACCTCTTAACACAGTCACACAATGGCTTCAATTCAGGTAGACATGATACCTCTTCATCAAATAAAAAAAGCATCAACTTATTGCACATAATCAGCCCTTGGAGCCCCTAACATCCAATGTTACCCAAGAAAATTTGGGCCAGCAATTAGGTTTTTATATGATTAGTTCAGAGGTTTCAGACTTGATATTTTTTTGGCCATGGTATGCCTCATATATTTTCTATTGGACATTTGATGTCATAAGTCGATAGGGCATTAAAAGCCAAAGTAAATTCCTAATTAAGTGATGTAGTTCAAATTATTAGCATCTCGCCGGGAACATGTACATTTCACCGGCGAGATATGAAAGATATTTTTTTATAAGAAAACACCTCCGAACACTGTCACACAAAAGCTTCAATTCAACTGGACATGAATACCTCTTCAACCAATTAAAAACATCAACTTATTGCACACTGGTCAGCCCCTGAATGCCCCAAACATCTAATGGTACCTAAGAAAATTCGGTCCAACATTTAGGTTTTTATATGATTAGTACCGAAGTTTGAGACTTAGTATTTTTTTGGTTATGGTTTACCTCGTACATTTTATGTTAGACATTAACTGTCATAAGTCGATAGGGTATTAAAAGTCAAAGTAAATTTCAAATTAAGTGGCGTAATTCAAATTATTAACATCTCGCCGGTAAGATGTAATACGAAAGAAATTTTTTTTCAGTTGGTAAACATCTCCTAACACTATTACACAAAAGCTTCAATTTAGGTAGATATGAATACCTCTTTATCCAATCAAAAGCATCAATTTATTGTACACTGATCAGCACTTGGAGCCCCCAAATATCCGATGCCTCCTAAGAAAATTGGGGCTAGCATTTAGATTTTTATATGATTGGTTTGGAGGTTGAAACTTGGTATTTTTTTCGGCCATGGTATCCCTCGTATATTTTTATATGAGACATTTGATGTTATAAGTCGGTAGAACAATAAAAGTCAAAGTAAATTCCAAATTAAGTGATGTAGTTCAAATTATTAGCATCTCATCGGTAAGATGTACAACTCACCTGCGAAATATGAAAAATATTTTTTTTAAAAAGAAACACCTTTGAACATTGTTACACAAAGGCTTCAATTAAGACAGACATGAATACCTCTTCATCAAATAAAAAACATAAACTTATTGTATACTGGTCAGCCCCTAGAGCTCCCAAATATCCAATGCCAACCAAGAAAATTGGGGCCAACATTTAGGTTCTTATATGATTCGTTTGGAGGTTTATGACTTGGTATTTTGTCAGCCATTGTATGCCTCGTACATTTTCTATAGGACATTTGATTTCATAAGTCAGTAGTGCATTAAGAGTCAAAGTAAATTCCTAATTAAGTGATGTAATTCAAAATATTAGCATCTCGCCGGTATGATGTACATCTCACCGGCGAAATACAAAAGAAATTTTTTTTAAAAGGAAACACATCCATGCACTGTCACACAAAAGCTTCTACTCAAGTAGACATGAATACCTCATCAAATCAGAAGCATCAACTTATTGAACACTGGTCAACCCCTAAAGGCCCAAAACATCCAATGCCACCTAGTAAAATTGGGTCCAACATTTAGGTTTTTATATGATTAATACAGAAGTTTGACACTTGGTATTTTTTTACCCGTGGTATGCGTCATACATTTTATATGGGACATTAAATGTCATAAGTCGATGGGACATTAAAAGTCAAAGTAATTCCAAATTAATTGATGCAATTCAAATTATTAGCATCCCGTCGGTAAGAAGTACATCTTACCGACGAAATACGGAAGAATTTTTTTTTTTTGAATGAAACACCTCTGAACACTGTCACACAAAGGCTTCAATTCAGGTAGATACCTCATCACCAAATAAAGCATCAACTTATTGCACACTAATCAGCCCCTAGAAGCCCCAAACATCCAATCCCACCCGGAAAAATTGAGGCCAACATTTAGGTTTTTATATAAATAGTACGGAGGTTTGAAACTTAGTATTTTTTCGGTTATGGTATGCATCGAATATTTTGTATGGGACAATTCATGTTATAAGTCGGTAGGGCATTAAAAGTCAAAGTAAGTTTCAAATTAAGTGATATAGTTCAAATTATTAGTATCTCGCCGGTAAAATGTACAACTCTCCGACGAGATACGAAAGAAATTTTATTTAGAAGCCATACACCTTTGAACACTATCACACAAAGGCTTTAATTCAAGTAGACATGAATACATCTTCATCAAATCAAAAGCATCAACTTATTGCACACTGGTCAGTCCTAAGAGCCCCCAAACATCCAATGTCACCCAAGAAAATTGGATCCAACATTTAGGTTTTATATGATTGGTACGGAGGTTTGAGACTTGATCTTTTTTCGGCCATGGTATGTCTCGCATATTTTCTATGGGACATTTGATGTCATAAGTCAATAGGCATTAAAAGTAAAAGTATATTTTAATTAAGTAATGTAGTTCAAATTATTAGCATCTCATTGGTAAGATGTACATCTCACCCACGAGATATTAAAGATAGTTTTTTTTTTTATGGAAACACATCTGAACATTATCACACAAAATCTTCAATTCTGATAGACATGGACACATTTTCATCTAATCAAATGCATCAATTTATTGGACACTGGTTTGCCCTTGGAGCACCCAAACATCCAATGCCACCTAGGAAAATTGGGGCCAACATATAGGTTTTTATATGATTAGTACGAAGGTTTGTAACTTTATATTTTTTCAGCCATGGTATACCTTATATATTTTATGTTGGACATTTAATGTCATAAGTCGATAAGTATTAAAAATTAAAATAAATTCAAAATTAAGTGATATAGCTTAAATTATTAGCATATCGCCGGTAAGATGTACAACTCACCGACGAAATACGGAAGATATTATTTTTTAGAAGGAAATATCTCTGAACACTATCACACAAAGACTTCAATTCATATTATTTTTTAGAAGGAAATATTTCTGAACACTATCACACAAAGACTTCAATTCAGGTGGACATGAATAAATCTTCACAAAATAAAAAACATCAGCTTATTGAACACTGGTCAGATCTTGGAGCACCCAAACATCCAATGCCACCCGAAAAAATTGGAGCCAATATTTTGGTTTTTATATGATTAGTATGGAGGTTTGAGACTTGGTATTTATTCGGTTATGGTTTGCCTCGTACATTTTATATTGGACATTAAATGTCATAAGTCGGAAGGGTATTAAAAGTCAAAGTAAATTCCAAATTAAGTGGCCTAATTCAAATTATTAGCATCTCGCCGATAAGATGTAAATCCTACCGGCGAGATACGAAATTTTTTTTTTTTCAGTTGGCAAACATCTCCAAACACTATTACACAAAAGCTTCAATTCTGGTAGACATGAATACTTTTTTATCAAATCAAAAGCATCAATTTATTATACACTGATCAGCCCTTGGAGCCCCCAAATATCCGATGCCTCCCGGGAAAATTGGGGCTAGCATTTAGGTTTTTATATGATTGGTATGGAGGTTTGAAATTTGATATTTTTTTCGGCCATGGTATGCCTCGTATATTTTGCATGAGACATTTGATGTTACAAGTCGGTAGAACAATAAAAGTCAAAGTAAATTCCAAATTAAGTGATGTAGTTCAAATTATTAGTATCTCGCCGGTAAGATGTACAACTCACCAGCGAATTATGAAAGATATTTTTTTTAAAAGGAAACACCTCTGAACACTATTACACAAAGGCTTCAATTCAGACAGACATGAATACCTCTTCTTCAAATAAAAAACATCAACTTATTGTATACTAGTCAGCCCCTAGAGCCCCCAAATATCCAATGCCAACCAAGAAAATTGGGGCCAACATTTAGGTTCTTATATGATTGATTCGGAGTTTTAAGACTTGGTATTTTGTCGGCCATGGTATGCCTCGTACATTTTCTATAGGACATTTGATGTCATAAGTCGGTAGAGCATTAAAACTCAAAATAAATTCCTAATTAAGTGATGTAATTCAAATTATTAGCATCTCGCCGGTATGATGTACATCTCACCGGTGAAATACAAAAGAAATTTTTTTTAAAAGAAAACACCTCCATACACTGTCACATAAAAGCTTCAATTCAGGTAGACATGAATACCTCATCAAATCAAAAACATCAACTTATTGAACACTGGTCAACCCCTGAAGGCCCAAAACATCCAATGCCACCTAATAAAATTGGGTTCAACATTTAGGTTTTTATATGATTAATACAGAAGTTTGACACTTGGTATTTTTTTGGCCGTGGTATGTGTCATCCATTTTATATGGGACATTAAATATCGTAAGTCGATAGGGCATTAAATGTCAAAGTAATTCTAAATTAATTGATGTAGTTCAAATTATTAGCATCTCGCCGGTAAGAAGTAAATCTTACCGACGAAATACGGAAGAATTATTTGTTTTTGAATGAAACACCTCTGAACACTGACACACAAAGGCTTCAATTCAGATAGATACCTCATGACCAAATAAAACATCAACTTATTGCACACTAACCGGCCCCTAGAGCCCCCAAACATACAATGCCACCCGGGAAAATTGAGGCAACATTTAGGTTTTTATATAATTAGTATGAAGGTTTGAAACTTAGTATTTTTTCAGCTATGGTATGCATCGAATATTTTGTATGAGACATTTCATGTTATAAGTCGGTAGGGCATTAAAAGTCAAAAATTCTCAAATTAAGTGATATAGTTCAAATTATTAGCATCTTCGATAAAATGTACAGCTCTCCAACAAGATACGAAAGAAATTTTATTTAAAAACCATACACCTTTGAACACTATCACACAAAGGCTTTAATTCAAGTAGACATGAATACATCTTCATCAAATCAAAAGCATCAACTTATTGCATACTGGTCAGTTCTAAGAACCCCCAAACATCCAATGTCATCTAGGAAAATTGAAGCCAACATTTAGGTTTTTATATAATTGGTACGGAGGTTTGAGACTTGATATTTTTTCGGCTATGGTATGCCTCATATATTTTCTATGGGACATTTGATGTCATAAGTCAGTAGGGCATTAAAAGTAAAAGTATATTCTAGAATCTCGTTGGTAAGATGTACATCTCACCAGCGAGATATGTAAAATATTTTTTTTAGAGGGAAACACATCCGAACACTATCACACAAAGCTTCAACTGAAGTAGACATGGATACGTTTTCATCAAATCAAAAGCATCAATTTATTGGACACTGGTCTGCCCCCGGAGCCCCCAAACATCCAATGCCACCTAGGAAAATTGGGGCCAGCATTTAGGTTTTCATATGATTAGTACGAAGGTTTGTGACTTTGTATTTTTTCGGCTATAGTATGCCTCATATATTTTATGTGGAACATTTAATGTCATAAGTCGGTAAGCATTAAAAGTCAAAGTAAATTCCAAATTAAGTGATGTAGTTTAAATTATTAGCATATCGTCGGTAAGATGTTCAACTCATTGGCGAGATACGGAAGATATTATTTTTTAGAAGAAAATATTTCTGAACACTGTCATACAAAGATTTCAATCTAGGTAGAAATGAATAAATCTTCACAAAATAAAAAACATCGGCTTGTTAAACACTAGTCAGCCCTTGGAGCACCCAAACATCCAATGCCACCCGAAAAAATTGGGGCCAACATTTTGGTTTTTATATGATTAGTACAGAGGTTTGAGACTTGGTATTTATTCGACCATGATATATATGTCTTGTACATTTTATATGTTATATTTATTGTCACAATTCGGCAGGCATTAAAAGTCAAAGTAAATTTCAAATTAAGTGATGTAGTCCAAATTAGGCGATATACGAAAGAAATGTTTTTTAGAAGCCAAACATCTCTTAACATAGTCACACTGTCACACAAAAACTTCAATTCAGGTAGACATGAAAACCTCTTTATCAAATCAAAAGAATGAATTTATTGTACACTGATCAGCCCTTGGAGCCCCCAAATATCCGATGCCACCCGAAAAAGTTGGGGCAAGCATTTAGGTTTTTATGTGATTGGTACGGGGGTTTGAGACTTGGTATTTTTTTCGGTCATGGTATGCCTCGTATAGTTTATATGAGACATTTGACGTTACCAGTCGGTAGAACAATAGAAGTCAAAGTAAATTCCAAATTAAGTGATGTAGTTCAGATTATTAGCATCTCGCCGGTAAGATGTACAACTCACCGACAAGATATGAAAAATATTTTTATTTAAAAGAAAACACCTCTGAACACTATCACACAAAGGCTTCAATTTAGATAGACATGAATACCTCTTCATCAAATAAAAAACATCAACTTATTGTATACTGGCCAGCCCCTAGAGCCCCCAAATATCCAATGCCAACCAGGAAAATTGGGGCAAACATTTAGGTTCTTATATGATTAGTTCGGACGTTTAAGACTTGGTATTTTGTCGGCCATTGTATGCCTCGTACATTTTCTATAGGACATTTGATGTCATAAGTCGGTAGAGCATTAAAAGTCAAGGTAAATTTCTAATTAAGTGATGTAATTCAAATTATTAGCATCTCGCCGGTATGATGTACATCTCACCGGCGAAATACAAATGAATTTTTTTTAAAAAGGAAACACCTCCGAGCACTGTCACACAAAAGCTTCAATTCAGGTAGACATAAATACCTCATCAAATCAATAACATCAATTTATTGAACACTGGTCAACCCCTGAAGGCCCCAAAGCATCATACATTTTATATATTTAAGTCAAAGTAAATTACAAATTAAGTGATATATTTCAAATTATTAGCATCTCGTCGGTAAAATGTACAACTCATCGGTGAGATACAAAAGAAATTTTATTTAGAAGCCAAACACCTTTGAACACTATCACACAAAGGCTTCAATTCAAGTAGACATTAATACATCTTCATCAAATCAAAAGCATCAACTTATTGCACACTGGTCAGTCCTAGGAGCCCCCAATCATCCAATGTCACCCAAGAAAATTGGAGCCAACATTTAGGTTTTTATATGATTGGCACGAAGGTTTGAGACTTGATATTTTTTTGGCCAATATATGCCTCGTATATTTTCTACGTGACATATGATGTCATAAGTCAATAGGGCATTAAAAGTAAAAGTATATTCTCAATTAAGTAATGTAGTTCAAATTATTAGCATCATGTTGGTAAGATGTACATCTCACCAGCGAGATATGAAAGATTTTTTTTTTAGAAGGAAACACATCCGAACACTGTCACACAAAAGCTTCAATTCTGGTAGACATGGATACGTCATTGTCAAATCAAAAGCATCAATTTATTGGACACTGGTCTGCCCCTAGAGCCCCTAAACATCCAATGCCACCTAGGAAAATTGGGGCTAGTACTTAGGTTTTTATACGATTAATACGAAGGTTTATGACTTTGTATTTTTTCGGCCATGGTGTGCCTCATATATTTTATGTGGAACATTTAATGTCATAAGTCAATAGGGCATTAAAAGTCAAAGTAAATTCCAAATTAAGTGATGTAATTTAAATTATTAGCATATCGCCGGTAAGATGTACAACTCACAGGCGAGATGCTGAAGATATTATCTTTTAGAAGGAAATATCTCTGAACACTGTCACACAAGGACTTCAATTCAGGTAGCCATGAATAAATCTTGACAAAATAAAAAATATCAGCTTATTGAACACTGGTCAGCCCTTGGAGCACCCAAACATTTAATGCCACCCGAAAAAACTGGGGCCAACATGTTGGTTTTTATATGGTTAGTACGGAAGTTTGAGACTTGGTATTTATTCGACCATGATATAAATGTCTCATACATTTCATATGTTATATTTAATGTCATAATTGGGCAGGCATTAAAAGTCAAAGTAAATTCAAAATTAAGTAATGTAGTCCAAATTATTAGCATATTATCTTACCGGTGATATACGAAAGAAATATTTTTTAGAAGCAAAACACCTCTTAACATAGTCACACAAAGGCCTCAATTCAGGTAGACATGAATACCTCTTCATCAAATAAAAAACGTCAACTTATTGCATATGATCAGCCCTTGGAGCCTCAAACATCCAATGTTACCCAAGAAAATTGGGGTCAACATTTAGGTTTATATATAATTAGTACGAAGGTTTGAGACTTGGTATTCTCTTGTCCATGGTATGCCTCGTACATTTTCTATGGGACATTAGATGTCATAAGTTAGTAGGGCATTAAAAGCCAAAGTAAATTTCTAATTAGGTGATGTAGTTCAAATTATTAGCATTTCGCCGGTAACATGTACATCCCACCGGCGAGATGCGGAAATATTTTTTTAGAAGGAAATACCTCCGAACACGGTCACACATAAGCTTCAATTAAACTAGACATGAATATCTCGTCATCAAACAAAAAACATCAATTTATTGCACACTGGTCAGCCTCTGAAAGCCCCAAACATCCAATGCTACCTAGGAAAATTGGGTCCAACATTTAGGTTTTTACATGATTAGTACCGATGTTTGAGACTTAGTATTTTTTTGGCTATGGTATGCCTCGTACATTTTATATTGGACATTAAATGTCATAAGTCGGTAGGGTATTAAAAGTCAAAAGAAATTCCAAATAAAGTGGCGTAGTTCAAATTATTAGCATCTCGCCGATAAGAAGTACATCTTACTGACGAAATACAGAAGAATTTTTTTTTTTTTGAAAGAAACACCTATGAACACTATCACACAAAGGCTTCAATTCAGGTAGATACCTCATCACCAAATAAAGCATCAACTTATTGCACACTAAACAGCTCCTAGAGCCCCCAAACATCCAATGCCACTTCGAAAAATTGAGGCCAACATTTAAGTTTTTATATAATTAGTATAGAGGCTTGAAACTTAGTATTTTTTTCAGCTATGGTATGAATTGAATATGTTGTATGAACATTTGATGTTATAAGTCGGTAGGGCATTAAAAGTGAAAGTAATTTTCAAATTAAGTGATATATTTCAAATTATTAACATCTCGTCGGTAAAATTTACAGCTGACCGGCGAGATACGAAAGAAATTTTATTTAGAAGCCAAATACCTTTGAACACTATCACACAAAGGCTTCAATTCAAGTAGACATGAATACATCTTCATCAAATCAAAAGCATCAACTTATTGCACATTGGTCAGTCTCAGGGGCCCCCTAACATCCAATGCCACCCAGAAAAATTGAAGCCAACGTTTAGGTTTTTATATGATTCGTACGATGGTTTGAGACTTGATATTTTTTCGGCCATGGTATGCCTCGTATAATTTCTATGGGATATTTGATGTTATAAGTCAGTATGACATTAAAAGTAAATGTAATTCTAAATTAAGTAATGTAGTTCAAATTATAAGCTTCTCGTTGGTAAGAAGTACATCTCACCGGTGAGATATGAAAAATATTGTTTTTTAGAAGGAAACTTGTACGAACACTGTCACACAAAAGCCTCAATTCTGGGAGACATGGATACGTCTTCATCAAATCAAAAGCATCAATTATTGGACACTGGTCTGCCCCTAGAGCTCCAAAACATCCAATGCCACCTAAGAAAATTGGGGCCAACACTTAGGTTTTTATACGATTAAAACGAAAGTTTGTGACTTTGTATTTTTTCGGCCATGGTGTGCCTTATATATTTTATGTGGGACATTTAATGTCATAAGTCGATAGGGCATTAAAAGTCAAAGTAAATTATAAATTAAGTGATATAGTTCAAATTATTAGCATCTCGCCGGTAAGATGTAAAACTCACCGGCGAGATACGGAAGATATTATTTTTTAGAAAAACTATCTCTGAACATTGTCACACAAAGACTTCAATTCAGGTAGACATGAATACATCTTCACCAAATAAAAAACACCAGTTTATTGCACATTGGTCAACTCTTGGAGCACCCAAACATCCAATGCCACCCGAAAAAATTGGGCCCAACAGTTTGGTTTTTATATGATTAGTACGGAGGTTTGAGACTTGATATTTATTAGACCATGATATATATACCTCGTATATTTTATATGTAACATTTAATGTCACAATTAGGTAGACATTAAACGTCAAAGAAAATTCCAAATTAAGGGATGTAGTCCAAATTATTGGCATATTGCCGGTAAGACGTATATCTCATCGGCGATATACAAAAGAAATATGTTTTAGAAGCCAAACACCTCTTAGCACAGTCACACAAAGGCTTAAATTTAGGTAGACATGGTACCTCTTCATCAAATCAAAAGCATCAACTTATTGCACATGATCAGTCCTTGGAACCCCAAACCTCCAATGTTACCCAAGAAAATTGGGGTCAGCAATTAGGTTTTTATATGATTAGTACAGAGGTTTGAGACTTGGTATTTTTTTGGCCATGGTATGCCTCATACATCTTCTATGGGACATTTGATGTCATAAGTCGGTAGGGCATTAAAAGCCAAAGTAAATTCCTAATTAAGTGATGTAGTTCAAATTATTAACATCTCATAGATAACGTGTACATCTCACCGGCGAGATACGAAAGATATTTTTTTAGAAGGAAACACCTCCAAACACTGTCACACAAAAGCTTCAATTCAACTAGACATGAATACCTCTTCATCAAATCAAAAACATCAACTTATTGCACACTGATCAGCCCCTGAATGTCCCATACATCCAATGGTACCTATGAAAATTGGGTCCAACATTTAGGTTTTTATATGATTAGTCCCAAAGTGTAAGACTTAGGTTTTTTTCGATTAGGGTATGCCTCGTACATTTTATATTGGACATTAAATGTCATAAGTCGGTAGGATATTAAAAGTCATAGTAAATTTCAAATTAAGTGGCGTAGTTCAAATTATTAGCATCTCACCGGTAAGATGTAAATCTCACCGGCAAGATACGAAAGAAATTTTTTTTTTCAGTTGACAAACATTTCAAAACACTATCACACAAAATCTTTAATTCAGGTAGACATGATTACCACTTTGTACAGTGATCAGCCCTTGGAGCCCCCAAATACCCGATTCCTCCCCAGAAAATTGGGGCTAGCATTTAGGTTTTTATATGATTGGTACGGAAGTTTGAGTCTTGGTATTTTTTTTGGCCATGGTATGCCTCATTTATTTTATATGAGACATTTGATGTTACAAGTCGGTAGAACAATAAAAGTCAAAGTAAAATCCAAATTAAGTGATGTGGTTCAGATTATTAGCATCTCACCGGTAAGATGTACAACTCACCTGCGAGATATGAAAGATATTTATTTTAAAAGAAAACAGCTTTGAACACTATCACACAAAGGCTTCTATTCAGATAGACATGAATACCTCTTCATCAAATAAAAAACATCAACTTATTGTTTACTGGTCAGCCCCTAGAGCCCCCGAATATCCAAAGCTAACCAGGAAAATTGGGGCCAACATTTAGGTTCTTATATGATTAGTTCAGAGGTTTTAGACTTGGTATTTTGTCGACCATGGTATGCCTCGTACATTTTCTATAGGACATTTGATGTCATAAGTCTGTAGAGCATTAAAAGTGAAAGTAAATTCCTAATTAAGTGATATAATTCAAATTATTAGCATCTCGCCGGTATGATGTACATCTCACCGGCTAAATACAAAAAAAAAAAATTTTAGAAGGAAACACCTCCGAGCACTGTCACACAAAAGCTTCAATTCATGTAGACATGAATACCTCATCAAATCAATGGCATCAATTTATTGAACACTGGTCAACCCCTGAAGGCCCCAAACATCCAATGCCACCTAGAAAAATTGGGTCTAACATTTAGGTTTTTATATGATTAATATAGAAGTTTGAGACTTGGTATTTTTTCGGCCATGGTATGCCTCATACATTTTATATGGGACATTAAATGTCATAAGTCAATAGTGCGTTAAAATTCAAAGTAGTTCTAAATTAATTGATATAGTTCCAATTATTAGCATCTCGCCGGCGAAATACAAAAGAATTTTTTTTTTTGAAAGGAACACCTCTAAACACTGTCACACAAAGGCTTCAATTCAGGTAGATATCTCATCACCAAATAAAGCATCAACTTATTGCACACTAATCAGCCCCTAGAGCACCCAAACATCCAATGCCACCTGGGAAAATTGAGGCCAACATTTAGGTTTTTATGTAATTAGTACGGAGGTTTGAAACTTAGTATTTTTTCAGCTATGATATGCATCGAATATTTTGTATGGGACATGTGCTGTTATAAGTCGGTAGGGCATTAAAAATCAAAGTAAATTTTAAATTAAGTGATGTAGTTCAAATTCTTAGCATCTCACAGGCAAAATGTACAACTCACCGGAGAGATACGAAAAAAATTTTATTCAAAAGCCAAACACCTTTGAACACTATCACACAAAAGCTTCAATTCAAGCAGACATGAATACATCTTCATAAAATCAAAAGCATCAACTTATTACACGCTGGTCAGTCCTAGGAGCCCCTAAACATCCAATGTCACCCAGGAAAATTGAAGCCAACATTAAGGTTTTTATATGTTTGGTACGAAGGTTTGAGACTTGATATTTTTTCGGCCATGGTATGCTTCGTATATTTTCTATGGGACCTTTGATGTCATAAGTCAGTAGGGCATTAAAAGTAAAAGTAAATTCTAAATTAAATAATGTAGTTCAAATTATTAGCATCTCGTTGGTAAGATGTACATCTCACTGACGATTTATGAAAGACATTTTTTTTAGAAGGAAACACATCCGAACACTATCACACAAAAACTTTAATTCAGGTAGACATGGATACCATTTCATCAAATCAAAAGGATCAATTTATTGAACACTGGTCTGCCCTTGGAGCCCAACACATCCAATGCCACCTTGGAAAATTGGGGCCAGCACTTAGGGTTTTATATGATTAGTACGAAGGTTTGTGACTTTGTATTTTTTCGGCCATGGTATGCCTCATATATTTTATATGGGACTTTAATGTCATAAGTCTGTAGGGCATTAAAAGTCAAAGTAAATTCCATATTAAGTGTTGTAGTTCAAATAATTAGTATCTCGTCGGTAAGATGTACAACTCACCGGCGAGATACGAAAGACATTATTTTTTAGAAGAAAATATCTCTGAACACTGTTACACAAAGACTTCAATTCAGGGAGACATGAATACATCCTCACCAAATCCAAAACATCAGCTTATTGCACACTGGTCAGCCCTTGGAGCACCCAAACATGCAATGCCACCCGAAAAAATTTGGGCCCACACTTTGGTTTTTATATGATTAATACGGAGGTTTGAGACTTGGTACTTATTCGACCATGATATATATGCCTTGAACATTTTATATGTCACCTTTAATGTCACAATTCGATAGGCATTAAAAGTCAAAGTAAATTCCAAATTAAGTGATGTAGTTTAAATTATTAGTATATTGCCAGTAAGATGTATATCTCACAGGCAATATATGAAATAAAAAATTTTTAGAAGCCAAACACCTCTTAACATAGTCACACAAAGGCTTCAATTCAGATAGACATGAATACCTCTTCATCAAATCAAAAGCATCAACTTATTGCACATGATCAACCCTTGGAGCCCCAAACATCCAATGTTACACAAGAAAATTAGGGCCAGCATTTAGATTTTTATATGATTAGTACGGAGGTTTGAGACTTGGTATTTTTTTGGCCATAGTATGCCTCGTATATTTTCTATGGGACATGTGATGTCATAAGTCGGTAGGGCATTAAAAGCCAAAGTAAATTCTCAATTAAGTGATGTAGTTCAAATTATTAGAATCTCGTCGATAACATGTACATCTCACTGACGAGATATGAAAGATATTTTTTTAGATGGAAACAACTCCGAACACTGTCACACAAAAGCTTCAATTCAACTAGACATGAATACCTCTTCATCAATTTAAAAACATCAACTTATTGCACACTGGTCAGTCCTAAGAGCCCCCAAACATCCATTGTCACCAAGGAAAATTGGAGCCAACATTTAGGTTTTTATATGATTGGTACGGAGGTTTGAGACTTGATATTTTTTCGGCCATGGTATTCCTCATATATTTTCTATGGGATATTTGACATCATAAGTTAGCTGAACATTAAAAGTAAAAGTAAATTCTAAATTAAGTAATGTAGTTCAAATTATGAGCATCTCGTTGGTAAGATGTACATCTCTCCAGCGAGATATGAAAAATATTTTTTTTAGAAAAAAACACATCCAAACACTGTCACACAAAAGCTTCAATTCAGATAGACATGGATACGTCTTCATTAAATCAAAATCATCAATTTATTGGACACTGGTCTACCCCTGAAGCCCCCAAACATCCAACGCCACCTAGGAAAATTGGGGCCAGCACTTAGGTTTTTATATGAATAATACGAAGGTTTGTGACTTTGTATTTTTTTCGACCATGGTATACCTCATATATTTTATGTAGGACATTTAATGTCATAAGTTGGCAAGCATTAAAAGTTAAAGTAGATTCCAAATTTAGTGATGTAGTTCAAATTATTAGCATCTCGCTGGTAAGATGTACAACTCACCGGCGAGATACGGAAGATATTATTTTTTAGAAGGAAATATCTCTGAGCACTGTCACACAAAGACTTCAATTCAGGTAGACATAAATACAACTTCACCAAATCAAAAACATCAACTTATTGCACACTGGAAAGCCCTTGGATCACCCAAACAACCAATACCACTCGAAAAAATTGGGGCCAACATTTTGGTTTTTATATGATTAGTACGGAGGTTTGAGACTTGGTATTTATTCGACCATAATATGTATGCCCCATACATTTTATATGGGACATTAAATGTCATAAGTTGATAGGGCATTAAAAATCAAAGTAATTCCAAATTAATTGATGTAGTTCAAATTATTACATCTTACCGGCAAAATATGAAAGAATTTTATTTTTTTTAAAGAAACACCTTTGAACACCGTCACCCAAAGGCTTCAATTCAGGTAAATACCTCATCACCAAATAAAGCATCAACTTATTGCACACTAATCAGCCCCTAAAACCCCCAAACATCCAATGCCACTTGGGAAAATTGAGGCCAACATTGAGGTTTTTATATAATTAGTACGGAGGTTTGAAACTTAGTATTTTATCAGCTATAGTATGCATTGAATATATTGTATGGGACATTTGATGTTACAAGTCGATAGGGCATTAAAAGTCAATAAATTTCAAATTAAGTGATATAGTTCAAATTATTAGCACCTCGTCGGTAAAATGTACAATTCACCTGTGAGATACAAAAGAAATTTTATTTAGAAGCCAAACACCTTTGAACACTATCACACAAAGGCTTGAATTCAAGTAGACATAAATACATCTTCATCAAATCAAAAGCATCAACTTATTGCACACTAGTCAGTCCTAGGAGCCCCCAAACATCCAATGTCACCCAAAAAATTTGGATCCAACATTTAGGTCTTTATATAATTGGTACGAAGGTTTGAGACTTCATATTTTTTCGGCCATGGTATGCCTCGTATATGTTCTATGGGACATTTGATGTTATAATTCACTACGACATTAAAAGTAAAAGTAAATTCTAAATTAAGTAATGTAGTTCAGATTATTAGCATCTCGTCAGTAAGATGTACATCTTACCGGCGAGATATGAAAGATATTTTTTTTAGAAGGAAATACATCCGAACACCGTCACACAAAAGCTTTAATTTTGGTAGACATGGATACATCTTCGTCAAATCAAAAACATCAATTTATTGGACACTGGTCTGCCCCTAGAACCCCTAAACATCCAATGCCACCTAGGAAAATTGGGGCCAGCACTTGGGTTTTTATACGATTAATACGAAGGTTTGTGACTTTGTATTTTTTCGGCCATGGTGTGCCTCATATATTTAATGTGGGACATTTAATATCATAAGTCGAAAGGACATTAAAAGTCAAAGTAAATTCCAAATTAAGTGATGTAGTTCGAATTATTAGCATCTCGCCGGTAGGATGTACAACTCACCGGCGAGATACGAAAGATATTATTTTTTAGAAGAAAATATCTCTGAACATTGTGACACAAAAACTTCAATTCAGGTAGACATGAATACATCTTCACCAAATAAAAAATATCAACTTATTGCACACTGGTCAGCCCTTGGAGCACCCAAACATCCAATGCCACCCGAAAAAATTGGTGCTAGGATTTTGGTTTTTATATGATTAGTACGGAGATTTGAGACTTGGTATTTATTCGACCATAATATATATGCCTTGTACATTTTATATGTTACATTTAATTTCACAATTCGGTATACTTTAAATGTCAAAAAAATTTTTAAATTAAGTGATGTAGTCTAAATTATTAGCATATTGCCGGTAAGACGTATATCTCACCGACGATATACGAAAGAAATATGTTTTAGAAGTCAAAGACCTCTTAACACAGTCACACAAAGGCTTTAATTCAGGTAGACATGATATCTCCTCATCAAATCAAAAGCATCAACTTATTGCACATGATCACCCCTTGGAGCCCTAAACATCCAATGTTACCTAAGAAAATTGGGGCCAGTAATTAGGTTTTTATATGATTAGTACAGAAGTATGAGACTTAGTAATTTTTTGGCCATGGTATGCCTCATACATGTTCCATGGCACATTTGATGTCATAAGTCGGTAGCGCATTAAAAGTCAAAGTAAATTCCTAATTAAGTAATGTAGTTCAAATTATTAGCATCTCGTCGGTAACATGTACATCTCACCGACGAGATACGAAAGATATTTTTTTAGAAAGAAACACCTCCGAACATTGTCACACAAAACCTTCAACTAGACATGAATACCTCTTCATCAAATCAAAAGCATCAACTTATTGCACACTAGTCAGCTCCTAAATGCCCCAAACATCCAATGGTACTTAGGAAAATTGGGTCCAATATTTAGGTTTTTATATGATTAGTACCGAAGTTTGAGACTTAATATTTTTTCGATTATGGTATGCCTCATACATTTTATATTGAACATTATATGTCATAAGTCGGTAGGGTATTAAAATTCAAAGTAAATTCTAAATTACCTGGCGTAGTTCAAATTATTAGCATCTCACTGGTTAGATGTAAATCTCACCGGCAAGATACGAAAGAATTTTTTTTCAGTTGACAAACATCTCCAAACACTATCACACAAAAGCTTCAATTCAGGTAGACATGAATACCTCTTTATCAAATAAAAAGCATCAATTTATTATACACTGATCTGCCCTTGGAGCCCCAAATATCCGATGACTCCCCAAAAAATTGGGGCTAGCATTTAGGTTTTTATATGATTGGTACGAAGGTTTGAAAGTTGGTATTTTTTTCGACCATAGTATGCCTCATATATTTTATATGAGACATTTGACATTACAAGTTGGTAGAACAATAAAAGTCAAAGTAAATTCCAAATTAAGTGATGTAGTTCAGATTATTAGCATCTCGCCGGTAAGATGTACAACTCACCGGCGAGATATGAAAGATATTTTTATTTAAAAGGAAACACATCTGAACACGGTCACACAAAGGATTCAATTCAGATAGACATGAATACCTCTTCATCAAATAAAAAACATCAATATATTGTATACTGGTCAGCTCTTAGAGCCCCCAAATATCCAATGCCAACCAGGAAAATTGGGGCCAACATTTAGGTTATTATATGATTAGTTTGGCGGTTCAAGACTTGGTATTTTTTCGGGCATGGTATGCCTCGTATATTTTCTATAGGACATTTGATGTCATAATTCGGTAGAGCATTAAAAGTCAAGGTAAATTCCTAATTAAGTGATGTAATTCAAATTATTAGCATCTCGCCGATATGATGTACAACTCACCCGCGAAATACAAAAGGAATTTTTTTAGAAGGAAACACCTACGAGCACTGTCATACAAAAGCTTTAAATCAGGTAGAGATGAATACCTCATCAAATCAATAGCATCAATTTATTGAACACTGGTCAACCCTTGAAGGCCCCAAACATCCAATGCCACATAGGAAAATTGGGTCCAACATTTAGGTTTTTATATGATTAATACAGAAGTTTGACACTTGGTATTTTTTTGGCCATGGTATGCCTCATACATTTTATATGAGACATTAAATGTCATAAGTCAATAGGGTGTTAAAATTGAAAGTAATTCCAAATTAATTGATGTAGTTCAAATTATTAGCATCTCGCCAGCGAAATATGAAATAAATTTTTTTTTTTGAAAGAAACACCTCTGAACACTGTCACACAAAGGGTTCAATTCAGGTAAATATCTCATCACCAAATAAAGCATCAACTTATTGCACAGTAATCAGCCCCTAGAGCCCCTAAACATCCAATGCCACCCGAAAAAATTGAGGCCAACATTTAGGTTTTTATATAATTAGTACAGAGGCTTGAAACTTAGTATTTTTTCAGCTATGGTATGCATCGAATATTTTGTATGGGACATTTGATGTTATAAGTCGGTAGGGCATTAAAAATCAAAGTAAATTTCAAATTAAGTGATGTAGTTCAAATTATTAGCATCTCACTGGTAAAATGTACAACTCACCGGAGAGATACGAAAGAAATTTTATTTAGAAGCCAAACACCTTTGAACACTATCACACAAAGGCTTGAATTCAAATAGACATGAATACATTTTCATCAAATCAAAAGCATCAACTTATTGCATACTAGTCAGCCCTAGGAGCCCCCAAACATCCAATGTCACCTAGGAAAATTGGAGCCAACATTTAGGTTTTTATATGATTGGTACGAAGGTTTGAGACTTGATATTTTTTGGGCCATGGTATGATGTCATAAGTCAGTAGGGCATTAAAAGTAAAAGTAAATTCTAAATTAAGTAATGT